>NC_083572.1:16705420-17005420 GCF_027579695.1 Neoarius graeffei
ACCACCATAAAAGGCTCCTCGAAGTCACCAGATGGGCTCCCTTTTTTCAAAATTTTCCAGGGGAGGCCCCCAGGGGGAACCCCCTTTCCTACTCCCCCACCCACACGCCTCTGGCACGCCACGCAGCCAAAAGTTAGGGCTTTATTTTAATCCTGGGGAGAACACGGAGATAAATATTTTCTCTGTATATTTTTTTTCCCTCTGTGCGCAGCTGTTCCTGCTAAAATAATGTTGCCATTTTTTATTTATTTTTATTTATTTATTTTAAATTGCATGATGTGACTTTAAATGCATTGTGCCTTGATGACTCCTGTTACTTTTGAAGTCACGATAGATCACATGGTTTCCTTGGGTAACGTATCGTTTTGTTTCTCTGTCCGACTCAGAGCGGAAAGAGAGAAAGCCCAGGCAGCAGAGCAGGCCAGGATTAGCGCTCGGAGGAAAGCGTTGGAGCTTCAGCAACAGGTGGGAAAGCGGCAAAATGTTTCATGAACAACTCCTCACTGAGTATTCAATACTTGAATATTCCATGAACATCCAAACAAGCAAACGTTCACTTAACATGCGGCCAGATATCGCGAATATTTACGGTATTTGGTCACCAGAGTGACTTTCGGAAATACTTTGAGTCTCTATCAACATATCTATCCTCATACTGGTTCACTAGGTCAGGGACTAGGGGCACTATCAGTCTAAAAAAATTGTTGTGGAGGCAGTATAATCTGAACAATACAAAAAAACACTAGATTTTTTTTTAAATAACAGTGCTAACTTAAGTCCTTTATAAAGCGGTAGGTCTGAAGACTTGCCAGTGACTCAACTGTTCAGACATCTAGCGGAAGTTCATTCCACCACAAGTGCCAGAACCAAGAAGAACCTTGATGCATATCTTCCTTGTCTCCTGAGAGATAGTGGGTTCAGGGTGTAATAAATATTTGGCTTTCTAGACAAGCATCGGTGATTTTTAAATCTGATGTGGGCAGCTACAGGAAGCCGGTGGGAGGGCGTGTAGCAATGGGATGCTGTGGGAGAGCTTGGGTAGGGTCATGCAGCTGCGTTCTGGATCGGTTGCAGTGGTGGAATAGCATGCAGAGGCAGATCAGTCTCGAAATGGCAAGGGACTGAACTAACACGGACGGATCTTTCTGATGTCATAAAGGAGAAATCAGCACGAACGTGTGTGTTCAGCAGTGAGAGGAGAAGGACAGTTGATTGTCCAAATCTGAGCGTTTTCCAGGAAGATCTCGAGATCCTGATGTGGGGATGCATGTGCTGGGATGAATAGCAGTGCAGTTAGGTTTCAACTGAAACCATCCATTATGAGATTTGAAGTTATCCATGATGTTTACTACTACTAATACTTTACAAGCTACTTGCTTGAACAATCCTGACTATTCTTTCCCCAGTTGTCCCAGTCTTCCACTGCTGCCAGGAGCTGATCTTTGCTAAGATTGGTATCTCCTTCAAGTTTCTCAATGTACAACCCTGATTCCAAAAAAGTTGGGACAAAGTACAAATTGTAAATAAAAACGGAATGCAATGATATGGAAGTTTCAGAATTACGTATTTTATTCAGAATAGAACATAGATGACACATCAAATGTTTAAACTGAGAAAATGTATCATTTAAAGAGAAAAATTAGGTGATTTTAAATTTCATGACAAGACATCTCAAAAAAGTTGGGACAAGGCCATGTTTACCACTGTTACCCCTTTTCCCAGATCTTTAACAGGCACATATAACAAGTCGTACTCCTCCATGCTCTTCCAGGCTTTCATCTGTGTGTCCATCTAGTACGACGTCTGCAGCACCAGGTAGTTTGAGATGTCAAGGAACTCAACAGATGGATAATTTTCCAACTCTGAATGAATGAATAACTTAAGTTGATCAGCAGAGCTGGTGGGGTCGTGCATGTACAGATACAAAAGACTAAAAAGTCCACAAAAAAACCCTTAATTATTGTGTGCGTAACCATTGTCTTTGTATTTAGTTACAGCTACAATAGGATCAAAATTTATTCTACGAATGTCAAATTTAGCTAGTAAATTTTTCTTTCATAGGAAAAATCCTTCTTTGTTAGCGTGTAAGGATCTAATCCCATTGAGTGGTTTCTGTATCCACTTCTTTTGAGTGTACTACTTAGTTTTAATAACCTGCTTGTTTGCTGGACACAAACATGGCAATAAGTTCTTGTGTTAATGGACCAGACTCCACTTTTGGATCATTAATCCCTTGTGACTGAGATGCCCTGCATGCATGGTTTGGCTTCTGGCACATCCATACAGTTTTAAATACAATGCTGACAATTAAAACAGTTTGTTTTTATTGCATTTATTTAATTCCTGGGCTCCCATCTGTAACAGGGAATGATGTTGCATCCCGTTAATACACTTTTACAATAGATTATTAGATTCTAATATAATAGATGAGCCAAAATAATTGGGGATCTTTTTTTTAATGGGCCCCGACTCGGTACGAGTATGAATAGGTGGGCCTTGAAGCAGAAAAGGTTGCGAACCCCTGCTGTAAAACATCTGAGCTTTAGGTCCCTCTTTAGCTTGGAATTCCACATCGCTCCCATTTTATGCGTTGCCGCCCATCCCTTTGCGATTCTTGTTGATGTTTCTTTTTCACTCCTGTCCGTCCATGAGCTTAAGTATTTGAAGTCAGTTATTCTCTTCAGTTCAATTTTAGAAAAAATCACGATGTTCTGTCCTGTGTGAATAGGAAGCCATTTGGGACTTGCAGCATTTATATTTAAGATAATTAAGTAAAAACTAATAAATGTTAAATCGCCATTGAAAAGTGATGTATCTTCAATACATCAGGTGAAGGACTTGTGAAAAGAGTAAGAACCTCGCCACTGGTGCTTTACTGAAGATCTTTGGGGTTCTTTTGGGTAGTTTGTAGAGCCATGCCTTGCCACCCAGTGGTAAGCCTTACCACTCATCGCTGCCTGGTAGGACATTAGTTTGAACCATTACCCTGTCTCATTCTAGAAACGTCAGGAACAAAAGGAACAAAAGCAGCAAGCCGCTGGAGCCTCCACAGCCTCGGGCAGCCCCGCCACCCCCAGCACTCCCAAAACGACATCAGGGTCCCTCACCAGCCAGGTCACACCTGGAACCAAAGTGGTACTGGCTACCAAAATGGGCACGCCGGTGTCATTCCAGCAAAATAAAAACTTCCAGCAAACATTTGCTACTTGGGTCCAAGGTCAAGGTAAGTTGCATCATCTTCCTTCTGACATAACTGCCAGACTCTACTCATTGCTCTTCTAAACCTCCCTATTTCAGCATAGTATGCATAAAAGAGAGATGCACCACATCATTCACCATACTGTGACTTTTTTTTTCTTTGACATTTAAATGTCAGAATGTGGTCATTTCCATTTTAGATCCCTGTTTATTTCCATAACCCCTCGATTTTGCGTGTTTATTTATTTTTTTTATTAAAGGATCTGTTCCTAAACCATTGTGGCTAGCTACCCCAAAGCACAGCCATGCCTGCTTAACCCTCCAGTCATACGCAGCAGTTAGCTGTCATTGAATGAGTGGAACGTTTTACAACGTGGCTTGCATGAGATGACACACCGCATGTTAATGCTGGCTGACCGTTGACTGACTGTTGCCTTTTCTTGTCCAGTGTTGTGATGACTGTCGAGCATGTGTGGCATCAGTGGCATCTTGTTCTGTTGCTCGTGGAAATGCAGGACCTTATTCAATCATTCCATGATGTAGAGCAGTCAGAAACGCCTCCCCATCATAAATTATAGCGTTCTTTTTGTAATTTTTCACTAGTAAATTTTTACACTAGTTTGTACAAACATTGTGGGTGGTTGATCGAATAGGGGCCTCTTTCTGCGACTCCATCAGATCTCCTCAGCACCTTGTTGTTTTCCCCACCTCACTGATTCCTCATCACTGTTTTTAAGTAAATTATATTTCTTAATATGACAGTGTCCAGCAGCACTGTTACCACCGTCTCCACGACAACAGGACAAACCTTCCAGATCTCAGGCAGTCCTGTGTCTGTCACTGGCAAAGTCATCCCTCTTCCCGCCAACAGCAAGATCGTCACACTCAGTGTGCCCAACATGCAAGGAGGTACTGCTGCTGCCCGTTACTGGCGCCTACTGACAATTACTGATGGCTAGTCCTCAGGAGTAACGATGTTGTAACTGAGATCTACTCATTTTTATTTACAGCTATTGACCATCATTTATTGTAACTACAGACCATTATTCATGAATCATTGCTGTCATTTAGGGCTACTGACCATTACACAAGACTGTGGAGTGTTCGAGAGCGACTGACTGTTCCAAGGCTTTGGACTATTTTTCAGGACTACTGACTGTATACAAGTCTGTAAACACATTGAAGTTTACTGCCTGTTCTAGAAGGCTACAGACTTGAACTGAAAGCTACTGACTGTTACACAAGGTTATGGGCTGTTATTGAAAGCTACTGACATACACAAGGCCATAGACTGCTCCTGAAAGCTACTGACTGGTACACAGGGCTGTGGGTTGTTATTGAACATTACTGACTGGTATACAGGGCTGTGGGTGTTATTGAAAGCTACTGACTGTTACACAAGGCTGTGGGCTGTTATTGAAAGCTACTGACTGTTACACAAGGCTGTGGGCTGTTATTGAAAGCTACTGACTTACACAAGGTTGTGGGCTGTTATTGAAAGCTACTGACTGTTACACAAGGCTGTGGGCTGTTATTGAAAGCTACTGACTTGCACAAGGTTGTGGGCTGTTATTGAAAGCTACTGACTTACACAAGGCTATGGGCTATTATTGAAAGCTACTGACTGTTACACAAGGCTATGGGCTGTTATTGAAAGCTGCTGACTGTTACACAAGGCTGTGGGCTGTTATTGAAAGCTACTGACTGTTACACAAGGTTGTGGGCTGTTATTGAAAGCTACTGACTGTTACACAAGGCTGTGGGCTGTTCTTGAAAGCTACTGACTGTTACACAAGGCTATGGGCTGTTATTGAAAGCTACTGACTTGCACAAGGTTGTGGGCTGTTATTGAAAGCTACTGACTTACACAAGGCTATGGGCTGTTATTGAAAGCTACTGACTTACACAAGGCTGTGGGCTGTTATTGAAAGCTACTGACTGTTACACAAGGCTGTAGGCTGTTGCACAAGGTTGTGGGCTGTTATTGAAAGCTACTGACTGTTACACAAGGCTGTGGGCTGTTATTGAAAGCTACTGACTGTTACACAAGGTTATGGGCTGTTATTGAAAGCTACTGACTGTTACACAAGGCTGTGGGCTATTATTGAAAGCTACTGACTGGTACACAAGGTTGCGGGCTGTTATTGAAAGCTACTGACTGTTACACAAGGTTGTGGGCTGTTGTTGAAAGTTACTGACTGGTACACAAGGCTGTGGGCTGTTATTGAAAGCTACTGACTGGTACACAAGGCCACTGTGTGTTACGCAAGGCTGTATGCTGTTATTGAGGGAAACTGACTCTTACACAAGGCTTCTGATTGTTATTGAAGGCTACTGACTGTTAAACAAGAATATGGACTGTAAATGTAAACTACTGACTGTTCCACAAGGCTATGAGCTTTTTTTTTTTTGAAAGCTTCTGACAGCTGCACAAGGCTGTGGACAGTTATTGATTGCGCCTCACTGGTACGCCTGTTACACTCCTCTTACGTGCTTGATTGTTACTCTGATTTACTTTAGGGCTTTAGTGATGATTGATTTACAGTCTACGAATGATTCCATATAGCTACTGACCATCACTAATGGCTACCGACTGTTACTCATCATTACACCACCTTTGAGTTATGTCCCTCCTTATTTAAATACCTACTGAACTGTTGCACATTCCTATCAGCCGACATTGATGGACTGTGGATTTCAGTTTACTCAGGGCTACTGACCCTCATTACTGACACCAACTCACCTTTACATTGTGTCTCTTACCGTTACTCATTAATAGGTATTGCCTGTTATTCATGAATACTGACAGTTGCATACTTACCTACTGGTTACAAATGTCAACTAGTACCCACAGTTACTGACCGTCTCTCAGCTATGGCTCAATATTTACAACTCGTACTCAAAATGTACAGATATACTGTACAGTATGTTGCTGGTTTGTCGTCGGTCCAGGCAGAGATTTGGTATTTTTTTGCTCCAACTCGGACATGTCCACACGCTGACTGACTGTGTACCAAGCCCAGACTGATGTTCTGATGGATATTCTTAGCACTGGATTATACAGCTGTGGATGTGAACAGACAACCACAATTAGTTTCTCCTGCCATGAATGACCTGAAGCCACGCCCAGGCTGTCTGTTGCCTGATGCATGAGCATTTCAGAGTAGATTAAATCAAAGTTACGCGCTGAATTCGGGTCAAACCTGGGCATCGGTGTTTCATTCCCCTTTAAAATAATTGGCTTTTTTTTTTTTTTAAATGGATACCAAAAATACTGGAATTTTTTCTAAACATTTGCCTCACAACAACTGATACTGCATTGTGGCAGAATAAAAAAAAAAAAATCTAAATACAAAGGTGTTCGATAGTTTTGGTTGTTTATTATAATAATAAATGCATTTTATTATTATAATAATGCACCACTGTTCTCAAATCTGATTGGCCAGAAGGTGTTGATTTTTAATTTTCTATGCATTATATTACAACCCCGATTCCAAAAAAGTTGGGACAAAGTACAAATTGTAAATAAAAACAGAATGCAATGATATGGAATTTTGAAACTTCCACATTTTATTCAGAATAGAACATAGATGACATGAATGTTTAAACTGAGAAAATGTATCATTTAAAGAGAAAAATTAGGTGATTTTTAAATTTCATGGCAACACCACATCTCAAAAAAGTTGGGACAAGGCCATGTTTACCACTGAGAGACATCCCCTTTTCTCTTTACAACAGTCTGTAAACGTTTGGGGACTGAGGAGACAAGTTGCTCAAGTTTAGGGATAGGAATGTTAACCCATTCTTGTCTAATGTAGGATTCTAGTTGCTCAACTGTCTTAGGTCTTTTTTGTCGTATCTTCCGTTTTATGATGCGCCAAATGTTTTCTATGGGTGAAAGATCTGGACTGCAGGCTGGCCAGTTCAGTACCCGGACCCTTCTTCTACGCAGCCATGATGCTGTAATTGATGCAGTATGTGGTTTGGCATTGTCATGTTGGAAAATGCAAGGTCTTCCCTGAAAGAGACGTCGTCTGGATGGGAGCATATGTTGCTCTAGAACCTGGATATACCTTTCAGCATTGATGGTGTCTTTCCAGATGTGTAAGCTGCCCATGCCACACGCACGAATGCAACCCCATACCATCAGAGATGCAGGCTTCTGAACTGAGCGCTGATAACAACTCGGGTCGTCCTTCTCTTCTTTAGTCCGAATGACACGGCGTCCCTGATTTCCATAAAGAACTTCAAATTTTGATTCGTCTGACCACAGAACAGTTTTCCACTTTGCCACAGTTCATTTTAAATGAGCCTTGGCCCAGAGAAGACGTCTGTGCTTCTGGATCGTGTTTAGATACGGCTTCTTCTTTGAACTATAGAGTTTTAGCTGGCAACGGCGGACGGCACGGTGAATTGTGTTCACAGATAATGTTCTCTGGAAATATTCCTGAGCCCATTTTGTGATTTCCAATACAGAAGCATGCCTGTATGTGATGCAGTGCCGTCTAAGGGCCCGAAGATCACGGGCACCCGGTATGGTTTTCTGGCCTTGACCCTTACGCACAGAGGTTCTTCCAGATTCTCTGAATCTTTTGATATTATGCACTGTAGATGATGATATGTTCAAACTCTTTGCAATTTTACACTGTCGAACTCCTTTCTGATATTGCTCCACTATTTGTCAGCGCAGAATTAGGGGGATTGGTGATCCTCTTCCCATCTTTACTTCTGAGAGCCGCTGCCACTCCAAGATGCTCTTTTTATACCCAGTCATGTTAATGACCTATTGCCAATTGACCTAATGAGTTGCAATTTGGTCCTCCAGCTGTTCCTTTTTTGTACCTTTTAACTTTTCCAGCCTCTTATTGCCCCTGTCCCAACTTTTTTGAGATGTGTTGCTGTCATGAAATTTCAAATGAGCCAATATTTGGCAGGAAATTTCAAAATGTCTCACTTTGGACATTTGATATGTTGTCTATGGTCTATTGTGAATACAATATCAGTTTTTGAGATTTGTAAATTATTGCATTCCGTTTTGATTTATAATTTGTACTTTGTCCCAACTTTTTTGGAATCGGCGTTGTACATTACAGGCATTTAGCAGATGCTCTTATCCAGAGCGACATACAACGCAGCCTGGGGAGCAGTTGGGGGTTAGGTGCCTTGCTCAAGGGCACTTCAGCCATTCCTGCTGGTCCAGGGAATCAAACCAGTGACCTTTTGGTCCCAAAGCGGCTTCTTTAATGTGCTGTTGCGAATACTTTTCGGAGCAGATAATACAAAGGGACTTGTATGGGGGACTGTGAAACTAAAAGGCATATAATTGTTGACACAGTGACTTTTTCTGTAAGGAGATCTTTGTTAAGAACCGGAGAAGTTTAATATTTAAGTAGGGATTAAATTTATCCGGGCTCATTAGCTGATAGGAAAGTTTTTTGCGCGTTTTTTTTTTTTTTTTTAAACAACATTAATGCATCTAACCTGTACAAACACTCAAGACTGTGAGCACGCGTCCATGTACAGCGGCTGCTCGGCACCGAACCCCTTACAGCTACACCAGCTTTCGCTGCCCATGACGAAGACCATTAGTCACTGCACTTGGCATCAAAGTAAAGCAGGAACTGGTTTATGTCCTCTCAATAGTAAGAGACTGACCAAACTCATCCTAATAATGTTTTCATGACCCATTCAGCCGTGAGTGCATCGTCTCGGAGAGAGCGACGCCACCGCTGCTTGGTTACATTAGGAATGACGGTAAATATTGACGGGTGTTTTGGGGTTGCCGTTTTTTTCCTCCTCCTCTGTGAAGGATTTTTCCAGGCCATTACAGCGCCTAGTTATGTGCTTACTGACACTTCACACGATGGAGCACAGGGTGTTTTTCTAACCTTTACACTACAGCAAATGTCACATCCTGCACTAGGTGTCGTTCCTCAGCGTTTTATAACGTCTGTACCCTGTCGGTGTTCACGTATCCCAGACTGCCTCCCATATGGAGCATAGTGTGAAATCTAAAGCCTAGTTAATTCAGTTAAATGTTCTTTGTGTAGTGTGTTGAACAATAGATATTGTAACAATGCAGCTTTACAAATATCTGGAGGAATATTTATATTTCGATCCCTGATGAGAAATTTAGGCATGTTCAATTTTATATCAATTTATAATCCTCACCGTATTATCATCTCATCTCATTATCTCTAGCCGCTTTATCCTTCTACAGGGTCGCAGGCAAGCTGGAGCCTATCCCAGCTGACTACGGGCGAAAGGCGGGGTACACCCTGGACAAGTCACCAGGTCATCACAGGGCTGACATAGACACCGACAACCATTCACACTCACATTCACACCTACGGTCAATTTAGAGTCACCAGTTAACCTAACCTGCATGTCTTTGGACTGTGGGGGAAACCGGAGCACCCGGAGGAAACCCACGCGGACACGGGGAGAACATGCAAACTCCGCACAGAAAGGCCCTCGCCGGCCCCGGGGCTCGAACCCAGGACCTTCTTGCTGTGAGGCGACAGCGCTAACCACTACACCACCGTGCCGCCCACCGTATTATCAATCAATCAAATTTTATTTATATAGCCCTTTACAATAACCAAAAGGTACCCAAAGTGCTTTACATCAAAACCATAAAACAGAACACCAAAACACATAAAAACACAGGTTTTGACTGCGGAAGGTGCCACCGTGCTGCAGATTACCAAAAGCCTTTCAGAAGTACATGAATTAAAACAGACGAAACGAAGCACCCCTGAAAAACAAGACTCCCCTTGTCAGGATTGTATGCCAATCTAAAAAAGTAGGTCTTCAACTTTGATTTAAAAAGGCCGGGATCAATAGCCTAGTAAACTAGACCCACCCGCCTAGCGGCCAAAAATATTTTTGCCTACGAGTGGGTCTAGCCTCGCACCATATCAACAACACACCCCGGGCATCAAATCGTACCCGCCAATCACAACGCAAGGTTTTTGTTTGGATTCTTTGGGCGGGCTTTTGCAGGAGTGACGACGAGGCTGCGCGACGCTGGAGAAAGCGCAACAGGAAAGACGGCTACGACTAGTGAACAGCGCTCGTTTGACTCCGCTTTGGAATCAGTTTTAGAAGAATTAGACTTGGAGTTTTCGTTGAAACATGAGCAGGAAGAGGCTCTCCGCTCATTCCTTTTCAAGAAGGACGCTTTCGCTGTTTTGCCGACCGGCTATGCTGTTTGTTTACCCTCCCCCACTGCTTTCTGTCGCTCTGACTACGTCACAGTCATTGTTGCGCTGATTGGTCAGAGCGTTGGCCTGTACGCACAGAGACAGTTTGAAAGACAACGGGTTGTTCCTACCCACACCCTTCGGAAATGTCTACGACCGAGACCAGACTAAATATTCACATTTAGTCTGGCTTGCCAGGCTACGGGATCAATAGTGGTGCGAATATCGGGGGGGCAGATTGTTCCACAGTCTGGGAGCAGCGACAGCAAAAGAACGATCCCGCCACTGTTTTTATATCTCGACCTTGGAACTTCTAACAGAAGCTGACCCGAAGAACGCAGGACCCTACCATGATCACGACTAGTTAAAACCTCAGACAAGTAAGAGGGAGCCAGGCCATTGATGGCATTAAAAACAAACAACAGAAGTTTAAAATCAATTCTAAAACGGACTGGAAGCCAATGGAGTGACGACAACACAGGAGTAATGTGTTCACGTCTAGACGTGCTTGTTAAAAAATATACGTATTATACTTTTTAAGCACTTTACCCAAAACGTTCAGGCCCGAGTTTCCCAAAAGCATCGTAGCACAAAGATCATCTTTAAATGGTAGAGCAAGCAGCACAATGAACACTCTCGCTCTCCTAGTTAAGATGCTCTTGGCGTTAAGAGGCCTTTTGGAAACCCACCCCCTGACTTGTAAGATTTACAAATATTCATAAACTGAATTATGGAATTGACTTCATGCAGTGATGAGAGACTGAGCAGGGAGCCTCCTCCTGAATGGAGAGCAGGTTTAGTGGCAGTCAGAAAATAAGCAAGTGCTGCACATTTTCATCCTGTGGTGGTGTTGATGTAAATAACAAATTACTGGTTTAATGGTGGGCTTAGTGATCTAATGTAATTTTTTTTCCCCTTTTCTAGATATAAAATGTGAACGTTAAAAGAAAATTAGTTGTGGTGGGGTTTATTTGGATTATTATTTATTTTTTCCCTCCCCCAAGTAGCATTTACAAGACACAGGAAGAAATAGAAAGAAAGATGAGAGTAATGCCTTGGTGACAACCGGCCGTACGTGCTCCTACGGCCGGTCTACGTGCAAAAAACGCAAGAAATGCATGGAGGGCGTGTGTGACATGCTGATTTTCGAGCCGTAGACTGGCCGCAGAGGTTCTTTGTCATGTCAAACAAACTCGAAAGGAAGACACGTACATTTATATTCTTATTTTCTACCCAGAAGGGAGTAATCTGAGAGTAGCCAAAATAGTAACGTTACTCAAGTAAGAGTATTGTTACTTTAGAATAATATTACTCGAGTAAAAGTAAAACGTATTTTGCAACAAAACAAGTCTTAAGAGTACAATTTATCCAAAAAGTTACTCAAGTAAATGTAACGGAGTAAATGTAACTAGTTACTACCGCCTCTAAGTTAGCTAGCTAGCTTAACTAACTAAAGCCTAGGTCACAATGGGCCGTACGTGCTCCTACGGCCGGTCTACGTGCAAGAAACGCACAGAGGGCACGCGTGTGACGTGCTGATTTTCGAGCCCTAGACTGGCCGCAGAGGTTCTTTGTCATGTCAAACAAACTCTACGGGTGCTTACGTTTTTTTCAGGTTGCAAGACAAACTTGCGGCCAACGTGCGTCTTTCTCCACGAACAAAAAAACGCAGCGATTTGGGGAAATGCCAAAAATCGCACGGCCAAAAAAATCGTACGTCCGGTTGTGACCTAGGCTTAAGGGGGGGGGGAGAAGAAAGAAGCTGAGAATGGAAGAGAGGAAGTTCAGGCCCGGTCCCACAATACCGATAACTATAGCTACAATTATAACAGTAACTATAAATAACTCGGTCCCCTGCAGTTTATGTGGTTGGTGCTCACACCAGACCGATAACGATACCTATAATAACCCAGGGTTTATCCGTATTGGCGAGATTGCTTCTGGAGCCATTTTTCCAGGGCCTGAACCTAATCCAGTTAAAACATCTGACCAATCAGGTTTACATGCAACTGAGCACGTGCTATTTTTCCCTGGGCATCTTTGTACATCCTTGTTGCATCATGAAGTCATGGAATACGGATTCACGGAAAATAAAAACTAGAAGAAGAAGAACAACAACTTTATTCATCACACGCTTGTGAAATTCCTCTCTGCATTTAACCCATCTGAAGCAGTGAGCGCACACATGTACGCAGAGCAGTGGGCAGCCATGCTAACAGCGCCCGGGGAGCAGTTGGGAGTTGGGTACCTCAGCCCAAGGCCGTCCCATATTAACCTAACCTGCATGTCTTTGAGCTGTAGGGGAAACCGGAGCACCCGGAGGAAACCCACACCGACATGGGGAGAACATGCAAACTCGACACAGAAAGGCGTCCGCTGGGCTCGAACCCAGAACCTTCGCGCTAACCGCTTACGCCACCCTGCCGTCCAGTACAAAGCACGCATCTTTTATTCTCGGATATGCGATATTTTCCGTGAAATCTCAAAAGTAAGTAAATTAATAAAGTAAACCTATAAATGCAGGTAAGAGATTTAAATTTTACTGTATGAAATCGGTAACCAATCTGTAATGTACCAAAACGTCCGTAAATTATTAGCATCCGTGATGAATCCGTATTAAAATCTGTAATCACGCCGTATTTTGTATCCTTTTTGATTATAATTCCCTAATCCGTTCTCTGTCTGTGTTTTGTCCACCGCCGGAGTATGTACATGGGTTGTTTTGAAGCACAGTATGACCAGAATAATGTGCTACTACTTGGGGAAAAAAAACTTTTAATTGCATGCGTTTATTTACCTGAGTGGCAGAACCAAGCGATATTATCGTTGTGGTGTGACTGTTCCAGACTGGAACTAAATTTGGGCAGAGGTATGGTCATGGTTGTAGTTATGGTTATCAGTGTTGTAGGATCGGGCCCTTAGATAGAGGGAGAAAAGGGAATGTGAGGGTGAACGAAAGAGAAAGGACGAGGAAAAGAATGGAACAGCAAGAGACCAAGGATGAAAGTAAGACAGAGAAGACAAAGGTAGAAAAGGAGGGAAAAGGAATTGGGCAAAAAAATGCGTTTAGGGGAAAGGGGGGGGAATAAGGATTTTAGAAAAAGGAGAGAAGGGATTTAGGATGAAAAGGAAAAAATACATAAATGGGAGAGGGAGAGAAAGGATTGAAGGGTGAATGTCACAGGTTTTAGACAATAATCGGCAACACAACCGAGCTTTTTATTTTAGTTTATTTTCTCTTTTGTGTTTGAGTGTTTTGTCTGCCGGTTGTGGTGTAGCT
This sequence comes from Neoarius graeffei, assembly GCF_027579695.1. Taxonomy (NCBI): domain Eukaryota; kingdom Metazoa; phylum Chordata; class Actinopteri; order Siluriformes; family Ariidae; genus Neoarius; species Neoarius graeffei. The sequence continues at coordinate 16,719,104 of NC_083572.1, forward strand.
CCGGACCCGGTTTTGGGCGTCGGTTCGCCTTGGGTGATGCCTGTGCTCCTCGCTATGGACTGCAATGAGCTCGTTGCTCATTTTAACATCGTGGTTGTCCAGCGCTCTGTGCAGCAGTGTTTTAGTGCTTGGCGTGATGTTCCGAGCAATGTTGCTCGGTGGCGTCGCGGCGGCTGTGCAGGCGGTTTGGGACATGCCAGCGTTCTGCGTGGCGGTGCATCTGTGCTCGCTTTGTGGATCCATGGCGTGGTGTTCCGAGTGATTGTTGCCCGGTGCTGTCGCGGCGGCTGTGCTGGCGGTGTGGGACTTGTTTTGGTGGGACGGTGGCTGCTACACTGGTCACTGGAATGACATCCTGACCTTTATTTGGTGGACTTTTTCCTATAATTATAAAGGGACCTTGGGTTTTGAGAAAGACGCGATACAAATTTAAATTTATTATTATTATTATTACAACCCTGATTCCAAAAAAGTTGGGACAAAGTACAAATTGTAAATAAAAACAGAATGCAATGATGTGGAAGTTTCAAAATTCCGTATGTTATTCAGAATAGAACATAAATGGCATATCAAATGTTTAAACTGAGAAAATGTATCATTTAAAGAGAAAAATTAGGTGATTTTTAAATTTCATGACAACACCACATCTCAAAGTTGGGACAAGGCCATGTTTACCACTGTGAGACATCCCCTTTTCTCTTTACAACAGTCTGTAAACGTCTGGGGACTGAGGAGACAAGTTGCTCAAGTTTAGGGATAGGAATGTTAACCCATTCTTGTCTAATGTAGGATTCTAGTTGCTCAACTGTCTTAGGTCTTTTTTGTCGTATCTTCCGTTTTATGATGCGCCAAATGTTTTCTATGGGTGAAAGATCTGGACTGCAGGCTGGCCAGTTCAGTACCCGGACCCTTCTTCTACGCAGCCATGATGCTGTAATTGATGCAGTATGTGGTTTGGCATTGTCATGCTGGAAAATGCAAGGTCTTCCCTGAAAGAGACGTCGTCTGGATGGGAGCATATGTTGCCCTAGAACCTGGATATACCTTTCAGCATTGATGGTGTCTTTCCAGATGTGTAAGCTGCCCATGCCACACGCACTAATGCAACCCCATACCATCAGAGATGCAGGCTTCTGAACTGAGCGCTGATAACAACTCGGGTCGTCCTTCTCCTCTTTAGTCCGAATGACACGGCATCCCTGATTTCCATAAAGAACTTCAAATTTTGATTCGTCTGACCACAGAACAGTTTTCCACTTTGCCACAGTCCATTTTAAATGAGCCTTGGCCCAGAGAAGACCTCTGTGCTTCTGGATCATGTTTAGATATGGCTTCTTCTTTGAACTATAGAGTTTTAGCTGGCAACGGCGGATGGCACGGTGAATTGTGTTCACAGATAATGTTCTCTGGAAATATTCCTGAGCCCATTTTGTGATTTCCAATACAGAAGCATGCCTGTATGTGATGCAGTGCCGTCTAAGGGCCCGAAGATCACGGGCACCCAGTATGGTTTTCCGGCCTTGACCCTTACGCACAGAGATTCTTCCAGATTCTCTGAATCTTTTGATGATATTATGCACTGTAGATGATGATATGTTCAAACTCTTTGCAATTTTACACTGTCGAACTCCTTTCTGATATTGCTCCACTATTTGTCGGCGCAGAATTAGGGGGATTGGTGATCCTCTTCCCATCTTTACTTCCGAGAGCCGCTGCCACTCCAAGATGCTCTTTTTATACCCAGTCATGTTAATGACCTATTGCCAATTGACCTAATGAGTTGCAATTTGGTCCTCCAGCTGTTCCTTTTTTGTACCTTTAACTTTTCCAGCCTCTTATTGCCCCTGTCCCAACTTTTTTGAGATGTGTTGCTGTCATGAAATTTCAAATGAGCCAATATTTGGCATGAAATTTCAAAATGTCTCACTTTCGACGTTTGATATGTTGTCTATGTTCTACTGTGAATACAATATCAGTTTTTGAGATTTGTAAATTATTGCATTCCGTTTTTATTTACAATTTGTACTTTGTCCCAACTTTTTTGGAATCGGGGTTGTATTATAACTGTAAATAAAGGGGATTGTTTCAGTTTAGATTTTTCCACGTATTACACGGATACTGAATATCGCACAAATATCCATGTGTTTAACTGTGTGTATGCGCACGCAGTCCAAAAGCACTCACAAATACAGTAACTTTTTTTTTTTGGCGCTTTCTTTAAACTGAGAAGGATTACAAACTACGTTGTGTGTCCAAGCTTCATCCAGGAATTCATAAATTCATAATTTTTTTTATATTTATGGGGGGGAAAGCTTAATAATGAACTACGACACTTATTAACACACACTACAACATGACCGTCCACGATTAAAGACCTCTCTCTGTTTTAAGAGTGGAATTCCTTAATTGCTCGATAAATTCGGCTCCTGCTTGGCGTGTCGTGTGTTTTGTTAGTGTGTGGGTGTGGATGGCCGTGTTAGCGTGCATGACGCAGAAAGAGAGAGCACAAGCTTGTAACACACCGAGGTGTGTGTTTCCAGTCCGGTCGTTTCAGGTAGCGCTGTTTGTTCTGGAGACAGCGGAGGAAGTCGGCACGAAAACGAGTTTCCCCCCTGGCCGACGAGTCTGGTGCAGGTATCCCAGGCCGCATAGAGAGTTTCCTGATGCACTTTCCGTGTCGGAGAAGAGTGTCGCTTCCCTCCACTGCCATCCAGAAGGGCAGCTGTTTGATGTCGGGATGGAGGCGATCCCCACCCCCGCAGCCACCTTTAGATCTCTGAAACGGGGTATTTTCAAGGGTCTCAATTGATGACATGTGGTTGCGTGTTTTTTGTTTTTTTTTTTAAACCACCGAAGAAGCAGCGATGGAAGGATACTGTTGGAGTTTGTTTTGTCAAGAAAACAAGACATTCCTGTTGTGTGTTCAGAAAAACAAGATGGATTGAAGGCGTTTAATGCACCATTCATAAATTTCTCTGTTGTTCCCCGCCCCACCTCAGATCTCATTTGCTCTTTGAAGGCGCATGTTTACCTGCTCTGGCGCCGTTTACCGTGGCAACCATCAAAGCACGTTAAAAGAGAGCCGTCGTACAAGTAATCCATTGAATCCTGGTGGAGCTCTGTCGAGTGAATCAGCCAGTTAAAGCATTGCTTTGGGGTACGGAGGTGGCCAGGATTCAGGTTCAAGTCCCAGGAGTCTTTAAGGAATGCGCACGACTGGATTAGGAAGTGTTTTGCACATTGCCGACGATGTCGACCGCTAACGGTGTGGGTACAGATAACCAGTTCTCAGTAGGCAGTGTGTCTCAGTGAGCTGCAGCTGCTTTTGTACGTGGGTGGTCTCGGGATAGGGATAAAGCATGGTACGCTGGAGCTTTGTTGATGGGATTATTATGGGTGTATCTCAAGAATCATTTGCCAAAGTGAAAAAAAAATCTAGAGTGTTTGAACATACATGTCCTCCTTTGGATCTAAACTGCATTAATCTGCGTTTAAACTAGCAACACGGCGACAGCAGCAAGTAAGATGGCAACTGTGCCATCATCTTCATGAAGTGACCTTATTTGACGTTTTCTTAAATCAGCACAAATTATGCCGCGGTCAAGCAACAAATCCAAACAAATGGCTCCAGTGAATTCCTCCAGCATGGGTTATCCGTTCTCCGCAAACCCTTTACACGCTCCTGCTCGTACCGTATGTCATTCCCATTTAACTGCATTTGGCACTTAAAAATGGAAAAGCCACGATGTTGTATTTTTCCAAAATTTAAATTCAGTATGAAATTTACAAAAGGGTGGAAACGACTACTGTGCCATATCAGAACTCTGGCTGATAGGCAGTGTTGGGCACGTTACTTTCAAAAAGTAATTAGTTATATAAAAAGTAACTGAGACCCCGTCCACACGTAGCCGGGTATCTGTTAAATGGAAGATATTTTTCTACGTTTTGGCCTGTCATCCACATGAAAACACATCAAAAACGAATATTTAAAAAAACTCCGGGCAAAGTGAAGATTTTTGAAAACTCCGTGTATGCCTTTTCGTGTAGACAGAGATAACCGGAGGTTTGCGTTTTAGAACGTCACAATCTGCACCAAAAAAATGACAACAAATCTGCCCTGACGTCAAACGTGCGACCTTTGCTTACTGCAGAAGCCAGATTAAGCATGGACAAAGAGTAATGGATCGGAGTAGTGCCTTGAAAGCGTTAATTATTGCGCAGGTGCTATTTACATGTTTAATTTTAGAAGCACAACTACTGACAAGATTCCCAATCAACGTTTTCTTGCGTCTTTTGAAGTTTATACTCCAAAATTGTGTTTAGAAGCAATTCTGTCTCCGAGTCTGTCCAGACGAACGAGCTTGGCGCTATGTTTTATGTTTAGGCGGAAGTGACGCCAACAGAGGGCTATTCTGATGTGATTAGGGGGTAGGATTTGGGGAAATAATGCCATCTACAGGTTTGGAATGCTTATGAATGTGATTGAAAACGCAGATGTTCGGTTATGTGTGGAAGGGATTTTTTTTGAAGACGAGGTGGTGTGGATAAAACATTTTTATAAACCCTCCGGGGGAAAATGTTCGGTTTTAAAAATACCCGGCTACGTGTGTACATGGCCTGAGTTAGTAACGGAGTTACTTTGTCATTAAAGTAACTAATTATCAGGGAAAGTAATTAATCCGTTACATTTTGTTCCCCCCCCCCCCCCCCCCCCCAAAAAAAATCAAATTCAATTAGTGTAATCATAATAAAAGTGAATGTTAAATGTGTTTAATGACTGAAATGGACACTTAACAGAACCAATCAGTAACATTATCTACACTATATTAACATTTTTGTGGGACAATATGAGAAGACATCTATCAAATTTAATATATTTTTGTAGTTATTAAAATTGTTACTAATTACTGGCCACTGACGAGGACACACGCTTTGTTCCTCGACATAATGTGCATTGCACGTACACATTTTTGCCTTTTATTTCAAGTAATGAAAAGTCCTGGCTGTATTTCCAATGTGAAAGCGCAGTGTTGGGCTGACCGCTCGCCATCGCTGTGTCTTCTGATTGAAAGTGTGTGCAGTGGGCGTGGCCTACCTACGTATGTTGTCCAAATCTACTCTGATTGGCTTACTGTGCCGTTGTCTCGCGTCTCCCCGCCCCACACTAAAGCAGAGTAAAGAAAGGCTGAACGAGCAGCGTGCCAGATGAGAACAGCTTTAATAAAGTAACGCGTAGTATTTTATTCTAAGTAACGGGAACGGCGTTATAACGATGTAAAAAGTAATTAGTTAGATTACTCGTTACTAAAAAAAAAAGTAACGCCGTTTATTTCTAACGCCGTTATTCCCATCGCTGCTGATAGGCCACACCCACAAGCGAAAAAAGTGGTCACCATGCATGCTTACTAAAAAAAAAAACGAACAGTCTTGGCCATGCTCTCTGGATGGAATGGGTGGAATACACTCTCGCGCGCGCTCTCTCTCTCCTTCTGTCAATCACAGCAATTCTCGACAAAAAAAGCTCATGTATGCAGAAGAGGGCTGATGGCACGTGCCTCCAAGTGTGTTGCGTTGTACCAGTCAAAAGTTTGGACACCTACTCAATTATATATATTTTTTTTCCTGTATTTTGTATTTTCTACATCGTAGAACAATACTGAAGACATCAAAACTATAAAATTAACATCTGGAATTATGTGATAAACAAAAGTTTAAAAACTGTTTGATTATTTTAAGATTCTTCCAAGTAGCCAGCGTTTACCTTGACACTTTTGTACTCTATTGGCGTTATCTTAACCAGCTTCATGAGGTCGTCGCAGGGAACGCTTTTCAATTAACAGGTGCCTCGTCAAAGGTTAATTAGTGGAGTAATTTATTGCCTTTTAATGCGTTCGAGATCAAACAGTAAAGGTACACTTTGTATGAATGTTGCACACTAAAAAGCAAAACTTTTTCCCTTTGTCTGAAATCACTCACTCGTTCACGACTCCCTACTCACTATTGAGGTATTTCACTCACGTGACCAAGTCATGTGATGCTGCCATTTTGGACGGCACGGCTCGAATCAGTTTGAATTCGAGGAAGGCGACAAACGAAAAACATAAAAGAAAAAGGAGCGAGATGCAGAAAACACCTTCACTATCCAGCGACGTAGGGCATTTACAGGGCGAGCAGAGGGAGAGGTATTTGCAAAAATTGAGGTTAGCAGGCTTAGAGAACGACGTTTACCTGCTTCCACCAGGATTGTTCACTGACGTACGGAAGTACACGAAGCCCTCGTCTTTACCTGACTTCGGCCCACATGATCTGTATACCTATGTCGTTAAAAACCCATCGCCATACACAGGTATTGATCTGAAAGCGTATACGAGTTTGGATACCTACAAATATTTTGTGTCAGGCTGGGTAACATGCCTACATCAGCGGGTCGTCCCTGGAGCCGGTGGTCGCCATCTGATTACAGCTAAGGTTTGTTCACATTTTCATTTACTTTCGGTCCTCAGGATAAACAAAATGTTATTAAATGTCATTGAAATAACTTCTTAGTCTGTTGAGACATGGCCCGTTATAAATTTGCTGTTACCAGACAATGACTAAGAACTGTATTATTAGGGTCGGTGTAGTTGTAGCAGTGTATTAGCAACTAGCTGTTAGCACTAGCTAATGTCAACAACATCGTAGCTGGTATGTTACTGTAGCAATATTTACGTTGTCATTTGGATGACTGTTAAAACCTTTCAGTCTCAAGTTTTTCCTTTACTGTATTTACTAGTTTACTGAGCCATCGCGCGCTCGGTCAAGCCGGGAGCCATCGCGCGCTCGCCGGCCAAGCCGGGAGCCATCGCGCGCTCGCCGGCCAAGCCGGGAGCCATCGCGCGCTCGCCGGCCAAGCCGGGAGCCATCGCGCGCTCGCCGGCCAAGCCGGGAGCCATCGCGCGCTCGCCGGCCAAGCCGGGAGCCATCGCGCGCTCGCCGGCCAAGCCGGGAGCCATCGCGCGCTCGCCGGCCAAGCCGGGAGCCATCGCGCGCTCGCCGGCCAAGCCGGGAGCCATCGCGCGCTCGCCGGCCAAGCCGGGAGCCATCGCGCGCTCGCCGGCCAAGCCGGGAGCCATCGCGCGCTCGCCGGCCAAGCCGGGAGCCATCGCGCGCTAGCTCAGTAAACTAGTAAATCCAGTAAAGGAAAAACTTGAGACTGAAAGGTTTTAACAGTCATCCAAATGACTAAACGTAAATATTGCTACAGTAACATACTAGCTACTGTTGTTGACATTAGCTAGCTTGCCGTCCAAAATGGTGGACACCGGGGCGTCACGTGACCCTGTGACGTCAGGTGAAATACCTCAATATAGTGAGCTCGTTGGCAAAATGAAAAAACACTTTCGGACGCTACTCCGCCACGCCGTTATTTGCGTCATTACTGTCGCACAATTAAAACGTGCCAGATCAGTCGGCTGGCGGGTTTTCAAAATAATAAATACGTGCATGTATTTTTGTGATAAATCCATATTATACTGAGCGCATTTCCTACATTAATCAATCCAGAGTGTCGGCTGCATCTTTCAGTTCTTTTAAATCAAGGCTCAATACTTCCTTCTTCACTGCTACTTTTTATTAAATCAAATTTGAGGTTTTTGATTAATTCCTCGCTCTGCACTGTAACTTTTATTCTTGTATTTTGTCCGTCTTATTCTATTTTAGCTTATTTTCTATTCTCTTTTTTTTTTAATTGTACTTGAATGTGTTTATAATGTGTTTCTTCTGTCCATTCACCCCAATACACTTCCCTCTTTTACAGGGTTCCCGCGGGGTTTTAAAAGGTAGTAAAAGGTAGTTAATTAAAATAGGCTAAATTATGGCCAGTAAAAAGTAGTAAAAGGTAGTAAACGTAATCTGACATGATAGTAAATTTTTTTGACCCCCATCCAACTGGGCCTATGTGTTTTCTAATTCGTTTAATTAACCTGCATGCCATAATATCCATAAATTACTACATTTGGGCGAATTTATTTTTATGTATCGAGGAGGCCCGCAGTGAGGAGTTGGTGGCGCATGCGCATTGAATTCCAATAACGGTCGAATCCAGTATAAATTTATACCAGAGATTGTTTAGTACGAGACTGACTTTGTTTATACGGCTCTAGTCGAATCTATCTGTTGACCCGACTGGCGACATCTGCACGAGAATTAAACAATGGGGAAATGCAAATTTTCAGACCTCTGGCTGGAGGAACCTGATTTTAAAGACTGGCTAAAGGCGGTAGATGGCAATCGGCGAGAGGCGTTCATTGAAAAGTTGATCGAAGAAAAGGTCAAACAGCTGAGGCACATGTAATGCGTTGTGTGCGCGCGCCATTTGAGGCATCCAGAATGTGATGAGCAAATCTGTTGAACTGTTCAAATGATTAAGATTAACCCTCTAAAACACTGATCTCTGGGAGGAAGGTGTTGACTCTGCCCACGGGCCTTCACGACTACAGGACTGGTGCAAATGACTATCTTAAGCAAACTTGGCAATGTGTTGAGAGACTGCCAAAATAGGGCTTGGGTTATGTGTGTTTTGTATCTTTAGGGTGTGTGTGCACCCATGTGTGCGTGCGCTTTGTGTGTGTGTGTGTGTGTGGGTTCGTGTTTGCCATTTGACCTGATCTAAATGTAATGAGTTGATGTACCTAAGCACATAAGATCTCATCTCATTATCTCTAGCCGCTTTATCCTTCTACAGGGTCGCAGGCGAGCTGGAGCCTATCCCAGCTGACTACGGGCAAAAGGCGGGGTACACCCTAGACAAGTCGCCAGGTCATCACAGGGCTGACACATAGACACAGACAACCATTCACACTCACATTCACACCTACGGTCAATTTAGAGCCACCAGTTAACCTAACCTGCATGTCTTTGGACTGTGGGGGAAACCGGAGCACCCGGAGGAAACCCACGCGGACACGGGGAGAACATGCAAACTCCACACAGAAAGGCCCTCGCCGGCCCCGGGGCTCGAACCCAGGACCTTCTTGCTGTGAGGCGACAGCGCTAACCACTACACCACCGTGCCGCCCAGCACATAAGATTTTTTTGTGCAAATCTGTTCACCTGTTCAAAAGATTATTCCACAAACAAAAGGTTGGCCATCTTGAAAGTGTTGGCCGACAAAATGTAATCAGATCTTGTACCTAATGTGAAGTGTTGACACACAAGGTTTAGTGGAAATCCGTGTACCTGTTAAGAGGTTATGGGCCACAGTTTCACAGTTCAATAAAATTATAACTTGTATGTGGAAGTTTGTTTTCTTTTATGCAAATATGCGTTACTCCATGTGTAGCCCTAGCAATGGGAGGTTCTATTATGCATCCAAAGGGAAAGAGTTGCACTACCGGTACGTTCAGATTTTCTTTCTATCTTGTCTCATCAATCCAACTCTTTGGGTAGAGTTGTCACTAACTTCTATGTAGCATATTCACTTGGACTAACACATACACTCAAAGATTACCTTGTTAAATTTTGAGAAAATGTCCAAATCCAAATTGTCGTTGTGGTAGTAAAAAAAAAATTGTGAAGGTATTAATTCAGCATAAAATATCTGTAGGAACCCTGCTTTTAGCGTGACCGCAGTGCATGATGGGATATAGTGCTTGGTTAGTGGTCATTGGTTGTACACTACTTTTCACTATGCATTGTGGGATACTCATACATGTCAACCTATACGGAATGTCCGTATTTTATACGGATTTGATTCAATAAACGTAGTATACGGGCGTACAAATAAAGTTATACGGATTCTTTAAAAAAACTTCAATATTTATTTAGAGCTATAATCAATTCCCACGATGATAAAAGAGCGCATAACATTTACAAACGTACTGTACACCACAGACAGCCAGTAAAGAGTCTTATGAAATCGCGCGTTATCTTGTGGTAGCGAGACTTCGTTCCACTTTTGATCATGCGCACACCGCATTGCGAGAATCCCGCCAACCGGGAAGTAACATTTTGTTTGAAACGCGTATTTCCACCTGAGCGACTTTCAATAGCGACTGAAAAGATTCTGAATGGGCACTCCGGCAAGATCAACACAGACACTTGCTGTGATATGCAGCCTCGTGAGGTATTGGTGCAGAGTGCTTAAAAAAAAAGCTGTCGTGGAGTACAATTCAGAACATTAGAGTGACACTTTGTGTTTTTGTCGAACATTGGAGCTTTGTATTCATTCTGAAGGTTTATTGTTATTAATATTGAATAAAAAGTAACTTGGATATATCATTGTTAATTATCATTCAAATTTTAGGTAAATTATTTTAATTTGCATCTTATACGGATTTTAAAAGGGAAATACGGATTTTGGAGGTTGGTTATACAGGTTTGATTGACCAAAGGTTGACATGTATGGATACTTTGAGTGCACTATATCGGGTGTAAATAATCCTCGCTATCGTTTCGGACAGCACTACAAAATGGCGTCCTCACTATCTAGTCCACTATGTAGTGAGCGATTTCCGACACAGGGCTTGACTGCGTTTCTCTTGCATAATTTGATCTCTCGACTGAAAAGCAATCAGCAGGGAATTCCTTTATGAATAAAACCACTTTGTGACAGAATTGAATGTAATTACCCGTTGCATTGTTTTTTTTTTTTTTTTCATCACCGTGTTGCAGTAGTGACGCACTGAAATGCAGTCACTGTCTGTCTAATGGGAGAAGGACCTGAAAGTGTAACTTGAACGAATGTTAAAAATAGTGAGTAGTTTTATATTGGAAATCTATGTTCTTGTTGTTGGTGGGTGGTTTTTTTTTTTTTCTAGATTTAACTGATAATTCTGAAAACCGTTAAAAGCTGAATCAGGTCTTTTTTAAAAAAAAAAAACGGGAATGTACAATGCAATGCTAAAGCACTTTTAATGGCTTCACAATGTCTGTTTTTCAGGTGTACAGCAGAAGGTTGTGGGCATCATTCCACCCAGTACCACAGGCAACCAGCAGACCATCACCACACTGCAGCCCAACACGACTGCAGTCAATATCACAGCCAAGGCTCAGGGCACAGCAACACAACAGGTGTATATACACACACACACACACACACACACACACACACACTGACCCAAAACTAGAGCTTCATCTTATATAACACCCAAGTCAGCAGTTTAAGGTTGCAAGCCAGCTCGTTAATATTCACACGATAATTTGCCATTAAAAAGTTTTTTCATTCAGAGCTAAGCTCTGCAGAACATTAAAGTTCTGATATAAATATTTTTTTATTTAAGGTGATCACAACTGGAGGACAGCTAAGGACAGGGATGACGGTATTACGAGCGCCTGTGCAACAAGGAGCTGCTCTGGGGAAAACCATCATCAGAACCCCGATAGTGGTGCAGCAAGGTCTCGATCGCATTGATCTGACATCAGTTACCGTGGTCACTTCTGTCTGTCCGTCCTTCCGTTTTACTATATATATGTGTGTGTGTGTGTGCGCTCCATTCCTTCCCAGGTCAGGCTGGTAAGGTGGTGACTCAGATCCTCCAAGGACAGCCTGGTAGTCCTGCAAGCAGCACGCAGATCCGGGGCACAACCCCACAAACTGCTGCCAGCCCCAGAACAACCCAGGGGCCGGTCAGATTAACCCTCACTCAGCTCACCCAGCACAGACAGGGGGCGCAGGTGAGAGACACGGTGCAAATTATAAATCTCTCGGTGGTGTTATAGTCAGGGCTTTGAACCAGAATTTTTTTCCTATTGGTTCGTTCCGAACAGAAACAGAATTTTAACGTTTCCGGTTTTGGGTTCCACCATTAAATAGACGTTCCTGAACCTGTTAGAATAAAAAAATTTCGTTCCCGGAACGGTTAATTACGTTCCCTGTCAGCTGTTTAACAAATGGCTATAAAATTATGTCTCTGTCTCATCCAGCTTAAGCCAAATGTAGGCTAATTCTATTACAACCTTCATTAAATAAGACAAGAAATAATTCAAAACAATTATTATTTCAGATGTTGGCGATTTGGATTCTCAGTATGTCTTCCCATCTACACAAACAGAAAAAGTGCCAAAAATGAAAGATAATTCGTTTAGTGTGCTACCAAAGGCTAGTCAGGCCCTATGCATTGATAGGCTAACAGAGGTTAACGTCATTTAATGTTCGCGAGCCTCTCATTAACGTGGACAAATGTATTGATATCGTGTTTGAAATTGACGTTTTTGAATAACGATAGACTGCAATATTTACCTCTTATTTAAGATGTGGAGACGTGATAGTAGTCCACCCTCCCGCTCTCTCCGTTCAGTCAGCGAACGTCACACAGGAAGTGAACCCCAGTGGGTCATAGAAACTTGCGCAGGAGAAGAATGACTTTTATTTGTAGGCTATGGAAACTTTGAGGAACGAAATAAAAACCGGTATTAACCGGTTACCATTATTTTTAATAAGCGTTTCTGTTCCGGAGCATAAAAAATAATAAAGTTTCTGGTTTCATTTCTGTTCCATGTGAAATAGAAAAAGTTCCCGGTTTTCGTTTTTGTTCCTTGGACCGGTTCAAAGCCCTGGTTATAATTAACTAATAAAAGTCGTTAACGTCCAATAAAGTGTAACAAAACAATAGAAAAACCAAATAGAAACTAGATCATTTTAATTGAATCATTAGTTTTTATTAATTAAATCAAAATATAAATATTTCCTCCAATTATTTTATTTATTTATTTATCTTTAAAGTTTGGTTACCTTCATGGGACTTTAAATTTTACTGAAAGAACATGGCAGCTGACTGGAAGTGTGTGTCCCTGCATATTTCACTGGTGTTACACATGTGCATCAATTTTTATTTTTTTTTTGGGGGGGGGGGGGGTTTCTATACCTTTTGAGTGACCTAAAACCAAAGGTGAAGCTCTAAAAACATTAAACTGTTGTGTTGAAAAAAATTAAACGACAACCCCAATTCCAAAAAAGTTGGGACACTGTGTAAAAAACAAATAAAAACAGAATGTAAAGATTTGCAAATCATGGAAACCCGATGTTTCATTGAAAATAGTACAAAGACAACATGTGCCAAACTGCTTTCTGCACATATATATTAAACTACATGGCTCCATAGTAAGAGTCCAGGTGCTAAACTGGCCTGCCTGCAGTCCAGACCTGTCTCCCTCTTGGCACATTATGAAGCACAAAATACAACGAGAGACCCTGAACTGCTGAGCAACTGCAACTGTATATCAGGCAAGAACGGGACAACACTTCTCTTTCAGAACTACAGCAACTGGTCTCCTCAGTTCCCAAACGCTTAGTGTTGTTAAAGTAGAGGTGATGCAACACAATGGTAAACATGGCCCTGTCCCATCTTTTTTTTAAAACACGTTGCTGACATCAAATTCAAAACGAGTGCATATTTTTCATAAAATTTCTGTTTCATCATTTGATATGTTGGCTTTGTATTTTTTTTTTCAATGAAATATAGGGTTTCCGTGATTTTTGCAAATTATCGCATTCTGTTTTTATTTACAGTTTACACAGCATCCCAACTTTTTTGGAATGGGTTTGTATAATATAGTTAGTGTTGAGGTGCATCACACCACCATGATGTATACTACATAAATAAAAACTCGTGCAAAAGACAGGACTAGTAGGGTTTTTATTTCTCTGGTTGCTGAATGAGGAAAAGACGCCACTGGTGAGCACAAGCCCAGATATAGCAGTGCAGCTGCTCAATACAGTGATTCTACAGACATCTAATATACGGTTGTTTTTGTCTGGTTTCCATCCAGCACATCATATGAAAGCTAATATTTTTTTGTTGTTGTTTTATTTTTTGTATAAGGGATAAATAACAGTCTTCCGTCCTTTTAAAGAGCAGCTAAGAAGTTACAGAAGCGAACGTTGTCTGAAAAGAGAAGCCGGCATGACAACACGTCCTGGGTCAGATAGGGAAAAAGTGACTCAAATTAAACACTGAACGCGCATTTGAAACATTCCCCAACAGGTGTTTCCCACCACACCGCCTGGGTGGGGACGATTCGCGGTGGACACAGACTGCCCTCAGCATGTCATCTAATGACAATATGTTTTATTTGTGGCCAGCCCGTGCCTTTTGCTAAAACTTTTCCACAGCCTGTGTGTGATGGAAGTTTAAATGGCTATAATCAAGCGCAGGTTTAATTTTCCTTCGGTTTGTTTTTTTGTCTCAGAAGCAGCAGGGAGCAGCAGTGGAAAGCCAGCAGGTTGGTACTCTTTCTTCCAGTGATTTGTGTGTGGGGCTGCGTAAATTCAACACGTGCCCTGCTTGTGGTTGATGAGGAGGCTGTGTGTGTTTGATTCTATGAACATCCCTCTCAGTCAGTCTGTGGAATATGGAAATCTCTGTGACCTCTCGCTGTCTCTCTGCGCAGGGGGTAACGGTGATGGTGCAGGGTCAGGGTCAGACAGCAGGTCAGCTGCAGGTCATCCCTCCTGGCATGACGGTGATCCCAGGAGCTGGCCAGCAGCTCATGCAGGCCGTCTTGCCTAACGGCCAGGTGCAGCGTTTCCTGTTCACACCCTCTCCTGCTTCACCTTCCACACCAGGTATTTGATTTACACCTAAGATTTCTCACGTGCCAATTTGAATTGAACCCAGGTGTGAACACGGCTATAACGAACTGAAACAATTAGTCTAGATGGATTTGAACTGCTTTGACGCATACACTAAAATAGTTTTTTGCAGTCGTGGAAATGTGTCTAACGCAGGATGTAATAGCTATCTTCTGCTAGTACGTTTCTTGCAGTGTTGTAGTCGAGTCACTAAACCTCGAGTCCGGAGTCCAGTCTCGAGTCCCCAGTGTTCAAGTCCAAGTCATTAAAAAAAAAAAAGTTTCGAGTCCGAGAACAAGACTCCAACCGCACCATTTGACGGTGGCTGTTTCAGCGCCGTTAACATTAGTTTGTTCCTGAACAGATGAATGTGCATTCTCTTTATCAGGGAGTGTGAAGTATTCTGTCAGAGATGGTTGGGAGACGGATGGAAGTGCAGAAGGCGTGTTTATTAATATACAGTGGTGCTTGAAAGTTTGTGAACCCTTTAGAATTTTCTATATTTCTGCATAAATATGACCGAAAACATCAGATTTTCACACAAGTCCTAAAAGTAGATAAAGAGAACCCAGTTAAACAAATGAGACAAAAATATTATACTTGGTCATTTATTTATTTATTGAGGAAAACGATCCAATATTACATATCTGTGAGCAGCAAAAGTATGTGAACCTTTGCTTTCAGTATCTGGTGTGACCCCCTTGTGCAGCAATAACTGCAACTAAACGTTTGCGGTAACTGTTGATCAGTCCTGCACACCGGCTTGGAGGAATTTTAGCCCATTCCTCTGTACAGAACAGCTTCAACTCTGGGATGTTGGTGGGTTTCCTCACATGAACTGCTCGCTTCAGGTCCTTCCACAACATTTCGATTGGATTAAGGTCAGAACTTTGACTTGGCCATTCCAAAACATTAACTTTATTCTTCTTTAACCATTCTTTGGTAGAACAACTTGTGTGCTTAGGGTCGTTGTCTTGCTGCATGACCCACCTTCTCTTGAGATTCAGTTCATGGACAGATGTCCTGACATTTTCCTTTAGAATTCACTGGTATAATTCAGAATTCATTGTTCCATCAATGATTGCAAACCGTCCTGGCCCAGATGCAGCAAAACAGGCCCAAACCATGATACTACCACCACCATGTTTCACAGATGGGATAAGGTTCTTATGCTGGAATGCAGTGTTTTCCTTTCTCCAAACATAACTCTTCTCATTTAAACCAAAAAGTTCTATTTTGGTCTTATCCGTCCACAAAACATTTTTCTAATAGCCTTCTGGCTTGTCCACGTGATCTTTAGCAAACTGCAGACAAGCAGCAATGTTCTTTTTGGACAGCAGTGGCTTTCTCCTTGCAACCCTGCCATACACACCATTGTTGTTCAGTGTTCTCCTGATGGTAGACTCATGAACATTAACATTAGCCAATGTGAGAGAGGCCTTCAGTTGCTTAGAAGTTACCCTGGGGTCCTTTGTGATTTCGCCGACTATTACACGCCTTGCTCTTAGAGTGATCTTTGTTGGTCGACCACTCCTGGGGAGGGTAACAATGGTCTTGAATTTCCTCCATTTGTACACAATCTGTCTGACTGTGGATTGGTGGAGTCCAAACTCTTTAGAGATGGTTTTGTAACTTTTTCCAGCCTGATGAGCATCAACGACACTTTTTCTGAGGTACTCAGAAATCTCCTT
The DNA here is from genome assembly GCF_027579695.1 of Neoarius graeffei. Classification (NCBI taxonomy): domain Eukaryota; kingdom Metazoa; phylum Chordata; class Actinopteri; order Siluriformes; family Ariidae; genus Neoarius; species Neoarius graeffei. The sequence continues at coordinate 16,735,343 of NC_083572.1, forward strand.
TGTTCGTGCCATGATACACTTCCACAAACGTGTTGTGAAGATCAGACTTTGATAGATCCCTGTTCTTTAAATAAAACAGGGTGCCCACTCACACCTGATTGTCATCCCATTGATTGAAAACACCTGACTCTAATTTCACCTTCAAATTAACTGCTAATCCTAGAGGTTCACATACTTTTGCTACTCACAGACATGTAATATTGGATCATTGTCCTCAATAAATAAATGACCAAGTATAATATTTTTGTCTCAGTTGTTTAACTGGGTTCTCTTTATCTACTTTTAGGACTTGTGTGAAAATCTGATGATGTTTTAGGTCATATTTATGCAGAAATATAGAAAATTCTAAAGGGTTCACAAACTTTCAAGCACCACTGTACAAGTGAAGACAGGCAAAATCGTAAAACAGTGAAACGGACAGGAGGTCGAGCGAGGCTATCGTAGACTCTGCAGAATCAAAAACGAGAAACAGGAAATCAGGGATCAGGAAACCAAACAAGGAAATAAGGCTCGGTAACGTGTTCGCAATGCAACTCAATACTTCGCAAAGTAAGTGTGTTTTCACAGTTTTAATATAGGCGCGCTGATTGCACCTTAATCCTGTGTAGGCACGAGTCGTTTACGGGGCGCATGTGCAAGAGTCTATGTGAAGGTGTACAGGTGTGACACACTTGCACAAAATTATTACAAGTTAAGGTAGATATCAATATCTTATGCCAAATTATTATGGCTTGTTACAAGAAGAAGAAAAAATCCCAGTCATCAGTGCTCAAGTCCAAGTTGAGTCACGAGTCCTTAAAATTAGGGCACGAGTCAGACTCAAGTACTACAAGCCTGGTTTCTTGCCACGCCCAGTGATTTGTGTGGCGTGAATCTGAACAGGACTAATTGGAGTATTAATTTCAAAAGTATGGAAAGGTATTCATTTCTTGATTATTCTTCAGACTACGCAAGCTAATTAATAGTTAAATAGAAAAGTGCCCACCAATTCTTCCAACATTGTTTGTTTGTTTATTTATTTATTTGATGTTGTGAAGAAAATGTGTGTAAGGGATTAAGGGAATTGGATTCGTCTCAAATCAAGGTCAATGTTGGCAGTGCAAGCTCAACTTTTCGTTCAGATCCGATCTATCAGTCTTCATGGTTCACCTTTGTGTCTGTTCGTGACCCTGTATGCGTTGAGTGTAAACGGCCCTCTGGCATCAAACGGCCCAAACGCATCAACTATACATCCCTGAAATACGATGACGTCTTTTTCTTGAAGTATATTTGTATAGACGAGGTTGCTGTTTTGTAGTCAGTTGTGAAATGGATGTTCATTTAAGTTTATGCTCCCTTTCTTCTGCTTTTTTTTTTCCTTTCCTTTCTTCCAGGTCAAACTCAGCCTGCTCCCAAGACGTGCCCTCCGTCCCCTGCCCAGCCAGTGCAAGCGGGCGCTTTTGCCCCCCGTACACCACCGATGACCCACAAGGCCCAAATGCCAGTCCAGTCTCCCACCCCTCTCCAGGCCAAAGCTACGGTGAACCAGATAGCTGTAAAACAGCAGCAGGTGAGGCCCCAGGTGCAGCTCCACCAGGGGGCCCAGGTCATTGCAGTGCCAGGGTTACAGTTCCAGCCAGAGCAGACAGTTAAACTCCACTTGCCTGTACAGCTCCAGCAGCAGGCTGGTCCAACATGCCAGGCAGGTGTAAAGTCCCAGCAGGTCCAGAACGTGGTGACGTTGCAGACGGCCAGCGTCCAGGAGCAGCTCCAGAGGATCCAGCAGCTCCGTGAGCAGCAGCAGCAGAAGAAACGGCAACAGCAGGAGGCAAAGAGGGAGCAGCAGCAGCAGGCTGTCAGCCAGAACGACCTTATCCAAAAACAGGTGAGCGGGCCACAGTGCACCACAGGGCCCGGTCAAACAAATATACAGCACATGTGAGAAAAGGGCCTCATGGCCAAGATGCCCCACAAAGCCTGTCGAGTTACACATGCACCAGAGCAAGTTCATCCGATTCAGGTCAAAGAGGACCCCAAGAACAGCATAGCACACCTCCTGCTGAAGAGGCAGAGCACGTTCACCCAGATGCAGGTTTTAGGTGAGGGAAATCCCAACAGTTGAGGTGCGTCACCAAGACCACGGAGTGCTTCTCATCCAAACAGTGGCAGTGACTCACATGAGCGAGGTCACGCATCTGTGTTTAATTTTTGCCCTCGCTGGCTGTATATGTGTAGGTTGAGATTCATGCACATCTACACTACCGTTCAAAAGTTTGGGGTCACCCAGACAATTTTGTGTTTTCCATGAAAAGTCACACTTTTATTTACCACCATAAGTTGTAAAAATGAATAGAAAATATAGTCGACATTTTTCTGGCCATTTTGAGCATTTAATTGACCCCACAAATGTGATGCTCCAGAAACTCAATCTGCTCAAAGGAAGGTCAGTTTTATAGCTTCTCTAAAGAGCTCAACTGTTTTCAGCTGTGCTAACATGATTGTACAAGGGTTTTCTAATCATCCATTAGCCTTCTGAGGCAATGAGCAAACACATTGTACCATTAGAAGCAGGGCTTTGAACCGGTTCAAGGAACGAAAACCGGGAACTTTTTCTATTTCACATGGAACAGAAACAAAACCAGAAACTTTATTTTTTATGCTCCGGAACAGAAACGCTTATTAAAAATAATGGTAACCGGTTAATACCGGTTTTTATTTCGTTCCTCAAAGTTTCCGTAGCCTACAAATAAAAAAGTCATTCTTCTCCTGCGCAAGTTTCTATGACCCGCCGGGGTTCACTTCCTGTGTGACGTTCGCTGACTGAATGGAGAGAGCGGGAGGGTGGACTACTATCACGTCTCCACATCTTAAATAAGAGGTAAATATTGCAGTCTATCGTTATTCAAAAACGTCAATTTCAAACACGATATCAATATATTTGTCCACGTTAATGAGAGGCTCGCGAACATTAAATGACGTTAACCTCTGTTAGCCTATCAATGCATAGGGCCTGACTAGCCTTTGGTAACACACTAAACGAATTCTCTTTCATTGTTGGCACTTTTTCTGTTTGTGTACATGGGAAGACATACTGAGAATCCAAATCGCCAACATTTGAAATAATAATTGTTTGTAATTATTTCTTGTCTTATTTAATGAAGGTTGTAATAGAATTAGCCTACATTTGGCTTAAGCTGGATGAGACAGAGACATAATTTTATAGCCATTTGTTAAACAGCTGACTGGGAACGTAATTAGCCGTTCCGGGAACGAAATTTTTTTGTTCTAACCGGTTCGGGAACGTCTATTTAATGGTGGAACCCAAAACCGGAAACGTTAAAATTCCGTTTCTGTTCGGAACGAACCAATAGGAACAAAATTCTGGTTCAAAGCCCTGATTAGAACACTGGAGTGATAGTTGCTGGAAATGGGCCTCTATACACCTATGGAGATATTGCACCAAAAAGCAGACATTTGCAGCTAGAATAGTCATTTACCACATTAGCAATGTATAGAGTGTATTTCTGATTAGTTTAAAGTGATCTTCGTTGAAAAGAACAGTGCTTTTCTTTCAAAAATAAGGACATTTCAAAGTGACCCCAAACTTTTGAACGGTAGTGTATATTATTTTCCACATACGCGTACCTTTTTTAGATGATTTACTGCGTGTATGCGTATCTAATAGCGTCTTGCGTTTTACTTTGCTTTACCTTGGATTTTCATATGGGTTCACTGTGCGTGCGTTCTGCAGGTGGTGATGAAGCAGAACGCAGCGATTGAGCAGCTGAAACAGAAGAAGGCTATGACTCCTGCAGAACGTGAAGAGAACCAGAGGCGAGTTTCGCACCACACTACAGAAACCGTCACTTCACTTACTCTGGTATTACTGCACAGAAACGAGTCCCTTTCTCACCCTCTGCTCATGCTCACAAGCATCATTTTGAGCTACGATACACATCTTCATACAGGAGCTCGAACCGGAAAGAAGCTCAGCAACAGACTTCAGTACGATCTGTTCTGTTCTTTCTTTGCGTGTTACAATTTTAATCCGAGCCTACGGATTATTTGTATGCCAGTGCAAATCATCAGGATTATCGTCTGAGCGACATGTAGTTTCTTTGCAGGTCTTATTTTATTTTATTTTTTCCCCCCTCCCAACACAGCTGTGTAACTGCACATCCTCAAATAAATCAAGTGTACCAAATCGACATAGGAAACTAGAGTTTCGAGAAAAAATAAACTAGCTAATGATTCTTGAAGTGATGCTGGACAGTGAGTACACAAGTCACAGTCTCATTTCACGTCACTAGGGTTCAAATGATGTCATCAACCTTCCAGCTCCCTAATCTGTTTATCTGTGGAACGAATGGCCTGGAAAATTCATTGACCTCTCCCTGACCCAGTACTGCCCCGACATACCTTTTGGCATTTGCCTGTCTGCAACTTTGGATCATCCTTCTCCATTTCTAACCCACTATGCCCACGTCATATTTCCCAACCCCACCACCACTGAATGAAGCACGTCTGCATGGTGATGCAGCCATGATTTAACTCCTGAGCACATTTGCTCCCAGCCACACACCCAAACTACAGCAAGGATTAGTCTGGCTGTGGTCTGTCTCTAGCCTGCTCTTTGTCTGTTGGCGTCTGTCTTTGGTATGCTTTTTCGAGAGTACGGGAACAAATACCGTATATTTTGGGGGCTATGCACACCAGCATGATTGTACCCCATTAAAGTACAATGGTGCTTGAAAGTTTGTGAACCCTTTAGAATTTTCTATATTTCTGCATAAATATGACCGAAAACATTATCAGATTTTCACACAAGTCCTAAAAGTAGATAAAGAGAACCCAGTTAAACAAATGAGACAAAAATATTATACTTGGTCATTTATTTATTGAGGAAAATGATCCAAGATTACATATCTGTGAGTGGCAAAAGTATGTGAAGCTCTAGGATTAGCAGTTAATTTGAAGGTGAAATTAGAGTGAGGTGTTTTCAATCAATGGGATGACAATCAGGTGTGAGTGGGCACCCTTTTTTTTTTTTTTTTTTAAAGAACAGGGATCTATCAAAGTCTGATCTTCACAACACATGTTTGTGGAAGTGTATCATGGCACGAACAAAGGAGATTTCTGAGGACCTCAGAAAAAGCGTCGTTGATGCTCATCAGGCTAGAAGAGTTTGGACTCCACCAATCCACAGTCAGACAGATTGTGTTCAAATGGAGGAAATTCAAGACCATTGTTACCCTCCCCAGGAGTGGTCGACCAACAAAGATCACTCCAAGAGCAAGGTGTGTAATAGTCGGCAAGGTCACAAAGGACCTCAGGGTAACTTCTAAGCAGCTGAAGGCCTCTCTTACATTGGCTAATGTTCATGAGTCCACCATCAGGAGAACACTGAACAACAATGGTGTGCATGGCAGGGTTGTGAGGAGAAAGCCACTGCTCTCCAAAAAGAACATTGCTGCTCGTCTGCAGTTTGCTAAAGATCACGTGGACGAGCCAGAGGGCTGTTGGAAAAATGGGTCATGCAGCAAGACAACGACCCAAAGCGCACAAGTCATTCTACCAAAGAATGTTTAGAGAAGAATAAAGTTAATGTTTTGGAATGGCCAAATCAAAGTCCTGACCTTAATCCAATTGAAATGTTGTGGAAGGACCTGAAGCGAGCAGTTCATGTGAGGAAACCCACCAACATCCCAGAGTTGAAGCTGTTCTGTACGGAGGAATGGGCTAAAATTCCTCCAAGCCGGTGTGCAGGACTGGTCAACAGTTACCGCAAACGTTTAGTTGCAGTTATTGCTGCACAAGGGGGTCACACCAGATACTGAAAGCAAAGGTTCGCATACTTTTGCCACTCAGATATGTAATATTGGATCGTTTTCCTCAATAAATAAATAAATAAATGACCAAGTATAATATTTTTGTCTCATTTGTTTAACTGGGTTCTCTTTATCTACTTTTAGGACTTGGGTGAAAATCTGATGGTGTTTTAGGTCATATTTATGCAGAAATATAGAAAATTCTAAAGGGTTCACAGACTTTCAAGCACCACTGTACATTGTAATCCACAGTAGGTGGGACGCCAGTCCGGCCACAGTCACACACACATTCACACTTTGGAATTTAGCGTAGTCAGTTCAGCATATTTAAGGGAGGTGGGAGGAAACCGGAGAACCCAGATGAAACCCACATGTGAAGAACATGCACAAACTTCACACAGATTAAAAGAAAATTATTATTATTAATGTGTAGGCTAATACTTTTCCAGTACAGTATTGTTCAGCTTCAAAAAAAAAAGAAAAAAAAAGCTCAAAATCTGTTAAGTTTATCTTACAGGTTCAGTAGAAACTTCAAAGTGGTAGTGGAGCAGAAATTCACAGCTGTTGCTTAAAGCGTAGCAAATGTGTTATGGCGGAGCTAATTTAAATTCTCCTTCACAAGTAACTCTCTTTTAATGTTGGTGGATGTAATGACTTTTTGTAATGCTTTAAAATGAATATGCATCATTAGTAACGACCAGAGGTGTCAAGTAACGAAGTACAAATACTTCGTTACTTTACTTAAGTAGAAATTTTGGTACTTTCTACTTTACTGGAGTAATAATTTTTCAACCTACTTTTTATCTCTACTCGTTACATTTTCAAGCATTTACTTTTACTTCGTTACGTTTATAATAGTCTCGTTACTTGCATTTCATTCGGCTTGACACTTGCGACACTTTAAAGGGGAAAAAAAAACAAATCCAGATCATTCGCATCACACACACACAAAAAAAACAAAACAGAAACAACCCAATCAAGATAATTCGCGCCATTAAATTTGATTGTGGTTGGATGAGGAATATAATCAAAATGTCATTACGACACCCTATTGGTCTGTACCCGACCCATCACTTGACGCAAATAACGGCCATGCTTAATGTTCGAAGTTGAAGAAGACACACTGTCAGAACAGAAGATAGTTAACTGGCATGGTAAGATGTCCGTCATAGAGACTGAGGAGGAGAACAGCGAAATGTCCCAACCGACCATGAGTGAGGAGGTTGGTAGCCAGGGACCAACTCTTGTACACCCATGGCCATACCTAGCGGAAATGTTCAAGGTGGTTGGAACAAACCACAATTCGTACAGAATGCAGTGCAAGCTCTGCGCACCGAAATACCACGAGATAATGGCGTTCAAGAATTCACCGTCGAATCTCAAAAAACATACTGAGGTAAGTTTCAAGTTTCTAATCAACCCAATAGAGATCTTGCAGTCACGTGACCGGAAAGTACACAGCCGCCATCTTGTCGGTAAAAAACACAGCTGAATACTGTTGCACTCATGTACAGAATGGATCAATTTCAACCGACGGACTACACGGCCCATTTTTCTAATGAACAGATAACTAGATATATGTCTAAAATAAACGACCTACAGATTAGTGACCCTTATGGCTTACCGGACGGAGTTTTCACAACCGTGTCAGTGGATATGGAACTGCCAGAGGTGGAATACCCAGACGTGTATAATTACCTCATTAACTTTCCCTCGCTGTTCAGTGGTGAAGCACTGCGTGCTTATAAATCTCTGGACAGTTATCTTTACAGAAATTCAGGATTTGTCAGCCGCGGCATCTTGTAAACAAGAAAATAACAATCCTCATTGGACGGGTAAGTCACTTAAGTATTGAGTACTAGTACTATTTATATCAGTATCTAGTATAGCACTGACCAGCCGATTATAGAATAGAAGAAGGTAATTCCAGCTGTAATTCCAAATCGTCCGTCTTGTTTACCATGGATCTGGCGTTGGAGAGGTAGAGGCTTAGCAGTGGAGATTTGAGTGGCTGTTTCCTGAGCTTAGTCAACAGGCCGGCTCTGCAGCCTTGCTTTTGCTTCCTCTCGCCTCCTTCGCCTGCCAGACCCAATAACAATCCACGGAGACCCCGCTGGTCTCGCTGTCTCGTCCGGAATGTTGTGCATGCAATGGAAATCACTACAAACCGTCATTTTCTGCTGGAAGCCAATGTCCAGTAAGTCCATACGGTTGTAGTGGATATTGAAGTCCGATACAGACGAACAACACGCAAAAATACACACAAAAAACATAAAAAACCGTGCACAGGTAGGGAGAGCTTGTAGCCGCAGCCGTTGTAGTAGAATTGTATATAGTAGGGTTTTCCAGAAGAAAAGGTAGCAGAAGTAGAACCAGAAGTAGAAGGCGGAAATATGGCGTTTGACCAACAAGATGGCGTCTGTTACAATCTGGATCGACTGTGACGTCACATGCAAGATCTCTATAATAGCAAAATGTCATTGTAGCTTCGTAACATACAAATGGTAAATTTCCAAAGTATGCTATGGCTAGGTACATGCTTAGACATGCGTGGATTTACTTTTTACCAGCAAGGTATTTTTCAGTGTTTCCAACTTTGTTTGGTGGGCTCTGTGAAAGTTGGTATTCGTCTTTAGCTTGCTAGGCGTTGTCTGACCGTATATTGTATGTGTAATATTTATTAAGTTGCTTGCGTAGTGTAGGCTACAAACTGGTTGATAAACCATGCACTAGCATGAGGTCCTTGTGGGAGAAGGGTCTTGCATGAGCTGCTTCGTAGAAGGTCTTTTACTGCAGAGCTGCAAAGCCAAACCTACCGTTCAAAGCTCCTGCTGGTTTCATGTGAGGTAATATAGCAATGTTCGTTCGTCTAGCGAGCAGCGGGCATACAGTATACAGTAGACTAATACCTTTATGCAAAGACGTCAGTTTGATAACGCTTGCAGGCATTGTTTCCTTGCACTTAAAGCCGAATTCGACATGTCACTACTAGTTACTCGCTTCTCCCGTTCACCACTGCTCTTGACTAGTTTGCTAGGTTCCCTCTTGTTTAACTGCCAATGCAAAGAGTTCTCGCAGAGAAAGATCCCACATCTGCATTTATATCACAGCCAGCAAATTTTGATTATGGACTCTTAAAATAATTTAGTACATTGGGGTTACAAGCTCACAAACTAAGGTGGGGTTTACATTAGACCGTCTCAGCGGATCATCAGATTAACGTTTTTAAAACGATTAGTGTGCACACAGCAACACCAATACACGGATACGCTCGGCTCCGCAGGCATCCTGCGCTCCAAATCACTCCGCCCTGAACAGCGAGTGCCCTCTGGAGGGTGCGCACTCCGGCCCTGCGCAGCTCACAGAGCGAGCGAGTGAAGTGCACGAGCAGTGATTCGGGACTGAGCCGCTGTGTGTGAGATCCTAGTGCATATCGGGCATGCGCGTCACTTACCACTTGCAAGTGGAAGGATGGCAAGCCTAAAGACAATCATAACTACACAATGGCCAGTATTTGCATCAGTATTTGCAGTATTTTCATACTTTTATACTCTTTAATGAAAGGTGATACAAGGCAGAAGTCCGCGCCGTTTTTCAGCAGTCGCATCACATGACCAACGCCAGCGAATCAGGAAGGTGGATGTCACAGTGACGTTGTCCAATGACGACGCCAGCTAGAGCTCAGCACAGCGTATCCGTGTATTCTCAATGTTTACACAGCACCGGACCAGACACGATCTGGATTGAATACGTGGACCCTGGCGGATTCCCGTTTCCCGGCGTTTCCAGGCGTTTTAATGTAAACGGACAGTGCATCCGCGAAGAAAACGAGACAGATACGGTCTAATGTAAACTTGGCCTGACTCATTCTAATGAATGGGATTAGCAACTGTGACAGAAAAACATTTGTGACTGTTTAAACTTAACACATTGCGCCAGTCTTTATATTACTTTGTCCACCTAATAAACTGCCACTCGGGGCGCTCCAAGCACACAGCAATCAGAGCTCTGACTTCGACACCGTTAGTAAATTGCACGCACACATGTCTGTGTGGATCAGTAGGATAGGGTGATGTGGTCGAGACATGTTTGTGTGTGTTGTTTTTTTTTAATATATACATTTTCAATAAAAATTTATTGATAACTTACTTCTGAGGTATGACGTTTTACACCATTACAACACTTATGGTGATGATACACGGGGCAACTTTTTGGGCAATGTTGCCGAGCAAAGTTGCTGGCAACGGGCAACTAGGTGAGACACGGCAACTTTTCAGGGCAACGGCAGTTTATAGTTAGCTAAAAAAAAAATCGATGTCTTAATTTTTGCTGTGACCATTTAATCAAGCTGTCTGTTGTTTTTTTAGAGTTTTGGTGAGGTAAATTCCTCCATATAGAATATTAAAATAACTTACCGGCGTAAAAACAGATGAGGAGTCTCTTCACTCCACTGACACTGAGCGGCCGCCATATTTGTTTGAAATTTCTGATCCGAACCTCACCAGAGGTCACATGACTCGATACTCGCATTCTGATTGGCTTATCTCAAAAAGTTGCCAGAGATTATCAAAACCATTCAGAAAGAAACAATGTTGCCCAATCTCAATAGAAAAGAGTCAAAACGCAATTGCCCAGCAACATTGCTCGGCAACATTGCCCAAAAAGTTGCCCCGTGTATCATCACCATTACAGACAAGTCATTATTACTTGTGCTCCATGAAACACATTTTAATGGGTCAGGAGAATGGACTTTGTCCTTAATAGCATTTTTTTCCTCTTTCATTACTTTTGTACTTTAAAGTAGTTTAGAAATCGGTATACTTTTTACTTGAGTAAAAAGCTTCAGTTGATACTTTTACTTCATGAAAAGTATTTCTAAACCATAGTATCTATACTTCTACTTGAGTAATAAATGGTAATACTTTTGACACCTCTGGTAACGACCAAAAATGAATTAATAAAGCGGGGGGAATAATATATAAACTGTTATTTTATTATGACGCACAAAACGATCGATAAATCGCAGCTTCTGGATCCCGGAAGAAGGCAGCCTTGCCTCAGGGCAAATCTCGCACGATGTCACACGTGGAACCCCAGTTATCTGGGTCATTTCCATTCATCTGGCTCCATGCTCGTTTACTCACCAAGATTGGATATTGTTGATGGAATCTTAGAAAAATAACGATGGGAAAGTGCTGCATTATGTTTGGATGTTCAAATTCCTATACAACAGGACATTCGGTTCACAAATCTCCACGAAAAAACACTAAGGTGACCGTGGGTGAGGTTTGTGCAAACGAAGCGGGCAGATTTCGTGTCGCCTACTAATAATACATCCAGGGGCGTCGTAGTGGGGGGAAAAGGGGGACTGAGTTACCAGGGCCCCAAGTGGGGGGAGGGCCCTTGAGGAGTCTGTAATTTTATTTTCCTTTAAAATATCAATACCATTTAAAGATCACAATATATGTTGCTAACTAATGTAAATGTAATGTTTTGAGTAAATAAATCGTTTGATTAATGGATTGAATTGTTTGTCCTAGCCTACATGTAGTGTCTGGGGACAGGCCCCCCCACCCTTGGCACGAAATGGTTTAGTCCGCTTTCACCGGGCTTTTTAACTAAGCGCATTTAACGTAGCGTTCATTCTGCTGAAGCAGCACTGCGCGTTGTAGGCTATCTGTGCTATGGAAGATGATGCACAAGAAAACAAAATCCGGTTTTTAGAAACGAAAAGAGAGGCAGGAAAGAGACAAGAAAAGAAATGAGGGAAAGCAACTGCTCACAAACTTCTTTCCCAAGAAAGGTGAGCCCAAGTGTGAAAGCAAATAGCCTACATTAAAGGACATGGGACATGGATTTTTTTCTGGGTATAATTATGTATAAAGGACATAAGAAATGCCGTCTAAATCACTGCAGGGCGTCAAAAATGTGAAAATCATCACATTATTCAACTTTTTTATACATCAGCGTAAAACAAGGATTCGTTAATTAGCTAGGTGGTCACGTGACCCGTGACGTCACAAAAACTTTTCAAGGAGCCAGCGCTTGGGTATCTAATGTAAACAGGTTACCGAAATGGACACCATCGACAGTGACATTCCCGATGTTTCACAGAGATGTGAAGTTAGACCCTATCAATTCGAACCGATAGCTGGAAATTCACATGAACATGGATCTTGTCTTTACTCTGACGGGTCAGATGATTCTGAGAGTGAGAGTTCATTCAATCCCCATGAAACTGAAAGCGGTCGGCTCGATAACACTTCCTGGTAAGTTAAAAACAATTCTGCTCAAAGGCTAATGATCTGTTGAAGGAAGTATTATTTTTGTATCATACATTGAAAGTTCATCATAGATCTAGCTAAAGTCCGTTGCAAGCTAGTTTTTTTTTTTGCTGATATTTTTCGAGATTGATTGAGATACAATGCTTCCAGAGTCCGAGATGAAAACATTCAAAATGGCGAAACGAGTCAGAATTATGATAATCAATAATTGATACACCCAAAATTATAATACTAATCCTTACCTCGGCTTTCAGTTGCTTAGCGAATGCACCTCGGCATTTTTCCGCATGAGGCCCATGGTAAAACCACACTTCCAGGAGGGGCTGCTGTCTGCCACCCAAGCCGGCCGAGAGCGCTCCTCGTCGGGCACAGCCAGGCGGGCGAATGCCCTGGTCCGTCCGCCCTGTCTAAAAAATAATGGTACAACTCCGAGTGAAGGTATCAATGCGCTGTCGAAGCGCGCAGAAGGTGTTAGTACGCCTGTCATTATAGTGCGGACTTTCCATAGCATAGAAAATCGCTACGTTTCAATTTGTGTAACTGAACTTTGTTTCATGTCACTGGTCATATAAACCTATGTAAACAGGAAAAACGTGGAAGAGTTTGGTCGCATCTAACTACAGCCCCAAAAAATACCATTGGCCATACTGAGCCTAGCTACATTGCTAACAGGAGTAACAGCGCGTCTGACTGACTGGGAGGTCGCAATACACCATGATGTTCAATGTACGTTAAACACTCTAAAAATGAAACAATTTTCTTGTCATCCAAGACACAAGAACTATTTTGTCGCATTCGTCATCATCACGATTCACAGTTCTCCATATTCATCTACCCGCTTGTGCTGTACCCGAAAGTTTTTGTGACGTATGATCACGTGACAGCGGCTCTTCCGGTTGTAAAATATGCATATCGGAGCTCGAGCAGAAATGCCATATAATCATCACGAATATAACAATTTTGCTGAATTTAATAGATAATTTTGTATTTGTTGATGCAATTATTTCATATTTTTAATGGAAAGAAACTGATATAGCGTGCATTTATCAGTGGTGTCAACAATAATCGATTCGGCAATGCGGGGCATGGACGATTCAGCATCGATTCGGTAACATGCCAGATCGATTCAGCGTATTAAAAAAAAAAAAAAACTTCCGTGGGCATTTCCGGAGCAACATCACAGACATGCGCAGTCTGTAGCTGCACACCAGTCGAGAGAGCACTAGCTTAGCAAGATGGCTGAGGCGGAGGAAGAGGACTGCGAGAGACAGGTTATTATTAACGCATCCAAAGCTTGGAAAGCTGACATCTGGGCACGTTTTGGATTCTACGAGGTTGATGGGAAAGTAGACAAGACCTGTGTGTAAAAAAGAAAGATCTGGTCTCATTCAAAGCACTAAAAAGCTGTAATTTGTTTTCTTTTTCATATTTGAAACTCTATAACATTCAATTTTATTTTGTTTAAAACAGGAGTGATGCACACAACAGCCAATAAAATGTTGTTCAGTATCTGACTGCTTGTACTGCCTCATGACTACTGAAAAATTTGCTTTGCTTTCAGTAAAATTTTAACGCATCACAATGCATCGTAGAATCGGATTGAATCGAATCGTTATCCTCCGAATCGTAATCGAATTGAATCGTGACGGCTGTGCCAATGCACACCCCTAGCATTTATGTTTCATGTCCCATGTCCTTTAAATGAACACCCGTGGTTATAAATGCTTCAATACCACAGCGATTGTCAGTGCTAAAAACTGCACAACACAAAATTAGAAATAACATGATGCCTTTTTTCTCTGCATTGCAATAGTATACTAATCGAAAATTAAATTATATTGGGCCATAACATAATTAGGCTAATAGCTGGGGTATAAATTCCAGTGTTTAGCACTTTGTGGAAACCTGTTTTCTTTTTGCCCTTTTTAAAATGAAAAATGACGAGAGTCAAGTTTTGTTTACCTTTCATTCTAAAGGAAGTATTTTGTTAACGTAGAAATCTGGAAATGGCATTTCTTTTATGTAATAAATAAGCTACTTGATAAAAATCTGTTCTCTTCAGCCCAATGCAAAGGTGCTCAATTTTCATGCAGGCCTATTATGTTTGGTGACCTTTGGTGGCATTTACTGTTACAATTTTTAATCATTCTGCAAATAAAACAAAGATTCAGTGACGTATTGTGTGATTAGGGGTTTTTATTCATTTAAGAGTTGTTAGATTAATGTGTGGCTACGTACAGTAACTGACTGGACTGGTAGTACGCCCTTGGTGTTAGATACTTTCAGCATTGTTAACTGGTGAGCTTTTTTTTGGGGGGGGGCCATGGCCACTGCTTGTGCATAGGGCCCAGAATTTGGTGCAACGCCCCTGAATACATCTGATTCATCGAGTGTTCACCACCACCAGAACGACCACATGGGAATTATTGGAGCAAAAAGAAACTCGTTTATTTAATAAATGAGATTTGATCCGACATTTGGACAGTGCATCGATTCCCCTATTATCTCTCACACAGTGCACCAGATGCAGGGTTATGAGCAACATTTACACACTCGCGACATCTGAACTTATCATATCTGACGCACTTTAACAGGAAGAAAAATGCACGCGTGCAATCATCAATAATTCAGGGCTGTGAAAAATCCGCAGGTTCACGGAATTTTGTGGATTTGATCGCAAACATACCATTTTTGTAAATCGTGTATTTTTGCAGGGAAAAAAAATGTAGGGGGTTGGGGTACTCTGCTAATGGTTGGGGACCGTAATCACGACAAGTACGTTGTTTACTGGATTGGGGGGGGGGATCTAACGCCATCTAATGTGTCTGTATTTTACAACATCGTACAAGTTATTTATATGACATCGTAGACCGTTTTATGACACCGCGCCACTTCTTTCTTACCATTTTCGGGTTACTCTTTTCAAACATGTGTTGGCAATATAGCTTGCGATTAAGTCATAATAAAAGATGTTTTCGGTATTTCTGTCGCGGAGAGACCTTGTACAGAGGGAGGATGGCGATAATGACGATGTGAAAAAAGTAGACCAGGAAAACGGTATCAAGAATCCGTGGAATTGGCGGCAGCTGGAATTTAAAGTCGGAAACGAACGTCTTTATGAACACATCCGAAAGATCAAGGAACCAGGCAAGACGTACTGCACGTTATGCCAACAGGACGTAAAATACGGATCGGGAGGAAGAACACGCTCGGTCGATCATGTGCAGGGAAAGAAACGTGCAGAAGTGGTGAAATTAAAGCTGTCAGATTACAGATTACCAGGTATTTATATCTTGTTTTCATGTATGATACATTTTATTAAATGTTTATTAGTGTTATTTTTAATTTGCCACACTGATCGTCGTGTAAATTCATACGCCCGCCCCCCCCTTGGATTTTACTTTTTCCATTTCACAGCCCTGTTAATTATTAACTGAAACATGTTAAATGCTCTCAGATTGCAATATTGCAAGGCTTAATTTGTTTTTAGTTTTGTTTCTCTCTATCTCGCACACGCTACAGAGGAAGACTGTCACGAACTGGCAGTTTCTCATCTTGGGAGCTCGGAAAGGTAACCGTTTACTCCGGAATATCCTTGATAATCATCTGCCCTTTCATCCGACATATAAGAATCCCAATCGCGATCAGAATTCTCTCCCAAAGCGTGATTCCATATCAAGACTGCGCTAACTACTGCTGCACATGGGATCGAAATTGATCCCGGAATTGTTACACGTGTGACATCCCGCACCCCTTCGGGATCTTCCGGATGAGTCTCGGCAGATTCCGTGAAAATCAGCTAATCTTACTGATTTTCCATCAGTTTATGGCCTTTTGGATCAGCTATGGTTCAAAAACACATGGTCAGTCGACATCACGACTGTTGCTTTGTACAAGGAAAAAAGTGGGGTTTAGAGGCATTGCGTACACTTTAAACCCAGAGAAGATCCACTACACCGTCAGTCACCGTCAACGCTTGTAAAGGAGACGGTGTTCTTTGTGCTTCTCATTGAGACGGCCATGTTACGTCATTTCTTTGTGTTCAACTTGGTAGAAATTCCTAAGAGCCAACGTGCTTCACAGTAGCAGTACGAGAACCTGCTGTCATTTTAATGGAATGTGTAACAAGCTACAGCATAACAGAATAAAGTTATGTGCTACAGACTTGAAGGTTGTCGGCTCAAATCCAAGAAGTGAGAAATTTGTGTATTGAGGCGCTTGAAACTACTGCCACCTAGTGTTGGAGTACGTGAGATTGGTCTTGAGACCACTTTTTGAAGGTTCTTGTCTCGGAATCTACTACATTTTTTTTACTTGGTCTTGGACATCAAGGACTCTCAGGACTTTATTTCAAGACTGGCCAAGGCCACAACTGTGGGGATCTCTCTCTGTTTCTTGTACATTTGTCTGATTTATTTGTTAACGTCATCCCTGTGATTGGATGTAAAACTTCCTGCTTCAAATGCAACCAATAACATGACGCATTGCTAATTATTTGAAATTTTTGTTCCTGCCTGTCGCTCCTCCCTGCCCCATTTCACACGCACTCCAAAGTGAACTCAGGAGAAGCTCTGGGTGTGGGAGGATATGTCGTCCAAATCTTCTGGAATACAATTTGAGAAGTGCCTATGGTTTGCATGTTCCACGTTTTATTGTAAGCATGACATGCAGTGTGAGACTCTACTAGTCTGGTCAGGGGCTTGGGCTTGACTTCGCCTCAACACCCACCCACCCCCAAAGTCTTGGTCTTGTTCTCAATACACTCTGGTCTTGGTCATGACATGGTCTCGGTATAGAGGATGTGCAGTCACGTGACCCGTCCGTGTTTACTCCGGCATATTGGACGGCATCAGGATAGTTTACCTTGCGCGAGCGTAATGGATCCAGGGAGTAATCCCCAAGAAAATTCGGAAAATACCCCATCTACATCGCGCGATTACTTGTCTAAGTTTGTTCAGCATCTTGAAGGTGACGTGAGGCAGCGTTACGTGGAAAAGTGTTCCAGGTTGGGGATTGCAGATCCGTACAACTTGCCGCAATCCTTGTTCAGGGAAATTCGGAGCTGCGGTGCCGGCGATTTGCCCGATCTGGCCTACCGCGACATTTACAATTTTGTTGTTAATCGTGAATCGGGTTACACTGGCAAAGCCCTCAAAGCTTACAAGAGCCTGGAAGCTTATAAATATTTTGTTGCGGGATGGGTATCCCAACTATACCTCTGGAAGGTTCCGAAGAAGAATGTCTACTTGATAACCTCACGGGTAAGTGGCATTAAGACGTTTATCATAAAACGTCCTGCATAGTCTCTTTATCTTAAGAATGTTCGAAATCTAAACTCAGTTCCAGATAATGACAGGGTTGTAAATATGTATGTTTTTGTCTGAAAAACAGTAAATCTGCGCAGCTTCTGCGAAAATGTGGGCAGTTTTTTTCTCATACTTCCTATTTTTCATGGACTGTAAGGCATTTGCTTATTTAGTAATTTTAATACAGAATTTACTCTGATGAAATTATTCAGACACTCCAACGCCCCCCCCTAAAGAAAAAAATCGGATCTGCGCGTTTCAGCCGTGAAACAGCATCCGGCGTTTGCATCCCTGTTTAAACTCATAGGTTAACCGACTTTAACCGGCTAATGAGGCTCGGTGGTCGGTCCAGATTTTTTTTAGTTTTCGCCATCCTTACTATGGATTGGCCTTTCAAAGGCATATATGAGCCAAAAAGATAAAACATTGTCATAGACTAGGCCAGGGTAGTAGGGCTAGGCATAGCCATTTTAAACGTTAGAGACTGTCTAGTTTCTAAGTATGCAGCTATCATTCAATCCGAAAATCAACTTAACAGATGTACTAGGAGTATTGAATTAGAAGATTACACCAAATGCTGAACAAGATATAACCATTCTCGAAAGATCTACTCCCACACACTTGATAATTAGAACGGGTTCGTCTAAGTTCTAAGTCGCCGTCCAAAATGGCGGATAACGAATATCACGTGACCTCGTGACATCACGTGCACACTCTCTATAGGTGGTTTTGACTACAACACTGCACCTTTTTTTTTTTAATTATTTTTTAGACGTGGAATGTTGAAGACGCAGCTCCTTTTGCTTTGCAAAAATTTGACCTGTGAATTCCTGCACTTTGGTCTTGTGAGCCAATGGAAAACAAGTGGTTGGGATTGTCATCACTTTTTTAAATTTTTTTTTTTAAATAAGTAGTGGTTGTTGCAAACTTTGGACTTGCTGTTTTCTTACTATCTGCACATCTCGAGGAAAAAATAATCACCGGTGTTCAGAAAAGCCTTCACCCTGTTGTCAGGATATCATGAGTTTGAATTCCGGCGTCACTACCGTCCTTAGCTGGGTACAAAATTAACCTGGCTCTGGGTGGGATGGATGCCATACACCTTTTCTGTCAATTACAACAAAACTAGCCAGTTGTGGGTGGCTGCGAGCTCATGTATGTGGAAGAAGTGAATGCGTTATGCTGCACTTAGACACATCATGAGCAGCAGTTTGAAAAGATGTGTTTGGCTGGCTTCACATGTCTCAAAGAAAACACACGTTGTCCTTCGCCATCCCCAGTTGGTAATGGTTGTTTGATCGCGGAGAGCTGGCTGGTTGGTGGGAACTGACCGGTAACCATCATAAAGAAGTCAAATAAAACCAGTTGTGTTGTCCACCAACACCTTTCTTCCGTATTTCCTCTCCGTCTGCTAGGAATTTCTTGTCGCCGATGCTGCCGCCTCCGTTTTTTTTTTTTTTTTGAGAGAGAGAGATTTTCAGCGTTTTTCTGAGCATTCCTTTTTGCTTTTATTATATGCGCAAAATCAAACTTCACTTAAAAATGGTGGGAAGAAGAATTTAGAAATTTGCATCTCTGATTCTCTATCTCTGTGCACGTCATGCTGTGTGTCGTGTTGAGTCTGGGAATTACGATTGCCCTTTGACCTCCACAGCTGGTGATCCCTCCATCTCGGCCCCCTTCCTTTTCCCACATGCGATCAGTGTTGTGAGAGCTGCGAGAGCCAATTGAAGAGCATCTGTCACAACCCTTCCCTCCCACCACTATAACACATATTCCTGACATGAAATAACAAAAACGCCCAGCGAGTGGACACGCTTTCTCTCTGCCCGAGCCGAATACTCAAGTCCACGAGTTGGAATAAAGCTTAAAGTTAGCGTGGCTAACAGCGAGTGGACGTTAGTGAGGTACACATACCTCACGATGACTCTTTCTGCTTCCCTAGCCTGCCGTGACCATCCTTTGATCGTTTAATGCCTGGTTTCAATTAGTGCTTTCTTCCTAAGAATTAATTTCCTTGTTTGCAACGTTAGCATTGCCATCTGAACTGCGTCTTTCGTTGATGAATTGCAGCGGGATAAAGCACGCATTTCCAGCGACGACCTTTAGACTCATGGCTTTGGGAGAGTATTTGAGTGCATTATAATCGACTAAGATCATAAACTTGAAAGGTAATGAAAGTTCAGGACAGCCATAAGTCAACTAAATTGCATGCTTGCGCGTTTTGTTTGCAACACATTGCCTTTTCTAATCATTCCAAGCATAAGTTTAATCAGATACGAGATTAAATTTCTCTCAGAAGAATCCGAGAGGCTTTTTTATTTTATTTTATTTATTTATTTTCCCTCCCTTGTATTCCACTCCATCTGTTTTGGAGACTGAAACTGTTAAGATCGAATTAATTGTCTGAGCAGTCATCGGACACCAAACGTGAGCGTGCTATTCAAATAGATTTGAGATGAGAAGAAAATTTGGGTAAATTTTACTGTCTACCAAACTACATGGGGAGCAGCCATGGCCTGAAGGTCAGAGAAGCAGCCTTGGGCCCAAAGGGTCGCTGGTTTGATTCCTGCGACCGGCAGGAAAAATGTGAGGAGAGTTGAGTGAATGAACAGTATTTTCCCCCGAATTGCCCTTGAGCAAGGCACCGAACCCCCAACTGCTCCCTGGGTGTGTGCGCGCGCTCATTGCTCACGCATGCATGTGTTCACTGCTTCATATGGGTTAAAAGCAGAGGAGGAATTTCACTGTGCTTAAGTGTACATGTGATTTTTAAATAAAAGCGTCGTCTTCTACTTGATGACGTTTGATACGTCGACGTATAAAGCAGAAGCGGCCCGTTAGCTAACTTAAGCCACATGTGCTCCAGTAGGACTTAAGTCTGGATTTAAACTCGCGTTCCAGGATGATCGTGTGTAACCAGGTGATGAAGTTCATCCTGGACAAGATCGACAAGGACGAGCGGCAGGCAGCGAAAAAGCGGAAACGAGAGGAGACGGTGGAGCAAAAACGGAGCAAGCAGATGGCCGTCAAGCTCTCGGCTTTGCTCTTCAAGCACAAAGAGCAGCTCAAAGCTGAGATCCTGAAGAAGAGAGCACTGCTTGACAGGCAGCTGCAGCTGGAGGTGCAGGTAAGCATGGGACGATGATGTATTTGCTATTAGCACGACCTCACTTCCTGTGTGTGTCAAGTCAGAATTGACCTCGGTGTATACGTTTTTGGTTCTGCAGGACGAGTTGAGGCGAGATTTAGAGAAGATCTCTCGGGAAAGAGAAGCAGCTCAAGCAGCTGCTGCCACCCGGGTCACGAGCCCAACACCGCCGTCAACCTACAAACGTAAATATGAGGACGAGAACGTGGCCAAATCGAAGAAAAAGATGATCACAACTACCTCAAGAGAAACCAAGGAGGACACAAATCTGTACTGCATCTGCAAGACGCCGTACGATGAGACCAAGTAAGATCTTTGCACACGTTGTTGTTAACGATGTGGATAAAACATGTCTTCAGAGCATGACGGTACTCACAATTAAGCAAGCTAGATCCTTTATGGGAATTGTTTAGCGCAAAAAAAAAAACCTCTCCAAGATGTATTTGATGCCTGAAGCTTCTTTCGCGTCCGTCTCTTTTTTTTTTTTTTTAAACACATTTATACACCTAAGCATTTGCATCAAAATCTCCTGATGTCTCACCCCGTCCATCCGCTGTTGCAGGTTTTATATAGGCTGCGATTTGTGCACAAACTGGTACCACGGTGATTGTGTGGGCATCACCGAGAAGGAGGCGAAGAAGATGGACGACTACATCTGTGCAGAATGTAAACACGTGCAAGAAGGAACCACCGAGGAGCTCTACTGCATCTGCAGAACTCCTTACGATGAAGCTCAGTGAGTGTGTGTGTGTGTGTGTGAGAGAATGTTTGCATTCCAGAAGAAAAAAAATTCGTCATGAGTAATGTGGGGTTTGGTTAAGCTGTACGTGTAATCGTCCAAGGCCAAAGATCAAATGGTGGTGGTGGTGGGAGGGGGGGACAGGAAAAGAATCAAACATGAATTCTTAATTTTTGGGGTTCATCTGTGGTTGAGTCCCAAAACCAGCAACATGGGTTAAGCAACTAGGAAGGGTTAAGACTAATGTGTGCTTCGTCTAAACACAGCGTTTCAAACTATTACTCGTGCTCCATCAAAGTGCAGTGAAGGCGCTGTCCGCCCCCTTCCGCATACATGAGCTCACCGTCGCCTGTGATTGGCTAGTGGTGTTGTGAATGACCGGAGAGCGACCGTTCCCAAATTTGCTCCCTTGGCTCCGAGCCATGGATGGTTGTGCCGTCATCGGGATTCCAACATGATGTTCCAACAATGGAACAACTTTTCTCCTTTAATTTTAATATTAATTCCAATGTTTTAATCTTCAATCTGTAATCAGTTTGTCAGACCGAGACACTCTTATTACCTTTCAGTTCTAACCCAGTCAGGAGGTCATTAAACGCCATCGATTGACGTTATCTGGTTTTTATCCCTTGCTGGCCCGAAGGGGGATTATGTCGTGACGATGTCTATCCGTCCCAGGAAGGGTGCTCACCTTCTGAAATCAACTCGTCTCACAATTTTTGATGGGATTTCACAAAACTTGGCAGGATTCTTTGTTTTATATGTCGGTAGTACGCATATTGTAATTTCGTTCAGTTCGGTCGCATTTTACCAGAGTTACAGCCCTTGCCTGTCTCAATTTTTGGACGAATTTCTTGAAGCTTGGCAAAAGGCCTTGTTATATGACGGTAATACGCATATTGCGATTTAATTTCGTTTGTGAAAATTTTACCAGAGTTTTGACCCTTGATTAAATAACTTTGACAATTTCATGAGGGTGTACGTTCTTCTGAAATCGACTCCTCTCATAGTTTGTGGAGAAATTTCACCAAACCAGGGCTTTGAACCAGAATTTTTTTTCCTATTGGTTCGTTCCGAACAGAAACGGAATTTTAACGTTTCCGGTTTTGGGTTCCACCATTAAATAGACGTTCCCGAACCGGTTAGAACAAAAAAATTTCGTTCCCGGAACGGTTAATTACGTTCCCTGTCAGCTGTTTAACAAATGGCTATAAAATCATGTCTCTGTCTCATCCAGCTTAAGCCAAACGTAGGCTAATTCTATTACAACCTTCATTAAATAAGACAAGAAATAATTCAAAACAATTATTATTTCAAATGTTGGCGATTTGGATTCTCAGTATGTCTTCCCATCTACACAAACAGAAAAAGTGCCAAAAATGAAAGAGAATTCGTTTAGTGTGTTACCAAAGGCTAGTCAGGCCTTATACAGGGCTTTCCACAAGCGCCGGCTGCCGGCCATACAGCCGGCACACAATTAAGTCCAGCCGGCTACTTTAATGACTATTATTTTTGTAGCCCACAGGTTCTAAATATTAATTTTCGATTTTAATAAAATTAAATGTTTATCTAACGGACTGACAATGTCAAACTGAACCGCACTCATTTAAGTTGTGATTAGCGCTGTTTGTACCGATAATAACCACAAATTCCCCGCCGACTTCGCTGATCCGCGGCCCCGACATGCGGTGTGCGCGCGCGCACTCGGCGGAGTTTATTTTGTGTTTAACACCCCCCCGGCTGGCTACTTATTTGTCATGGCTGGCTAGTATGAGCCTTAGTGGAAAGCCCTGTATGCATTGATAGGCTAACAGAGGTTAACGTCATTTAATGTTCGCGAGCCTCTCATTAACGTGGACAAATATATTGATATCGTGTTTGAAATTGACGTTTTTGAATAACGATAGACTGCAATATTTACCTCTTATTTAAGATGTGGAGACGTGATAGTAGTCCACCCTCCCGCTCTCTCCGTTCAGTCAGCGAACGTCACACAGGAAGTGAACCCCAGCGGGTCATAGAAACTTGCACAGGAGAAGAATGACTTTTTTATTTGTAGGCTACGGAAACTTTGAGGAACGAAATAAAAACCGGTATTAACCGGTTACCATTATTTTTAATAAGCGTTTCTGTTCCGGAGCATAAAAAATAATAAAGTTTCTGGTTTCGTTTCTGTTCCATGTGAAATAGAAAAAGTTCCCGGTTTTCGTTCCTTGAACCGGTTCAAAGCCCTGCACCAAACTTGGCAAAAGGCTTTGTGATATGACCGTTATACGCAGATTGAAATTTTGTTTAATCCCTTACAATTTTTATCCCCCCTGGCCGAAAGGCCCGAAGGAGGATTATGTCGAGGCGATGTCCGTCCGTCCATCCATCCGTCCCGGGAAGGGTGCTTGCTTTCTGAAATCAACTCCTCTCGCAATTTTTGGAGGAATTTCACGAAACGTGACCGGATTCTTTTGTTGCATGTCGGTAATACGCATATTGCAATTTCATTCAATTCAGTCGCATTTTACCAGAGTTATGGCCTCGTTACCAGCGGGGGATATTGTGCTCTCGGAGCACTCCTTGTTATTCTCAACAAAGTGACACACTGCAACTTTAAGGTCTCTCTGACTGCTCTGGTTGTTGTCAGGTTTTACATAGGCTGCGACCGCTGTCAGAACTGGTACCACGGCCGCTGTGTGGGGATCCTGCAGAGCGAGGCGACGTACATCGACGAGTACATCTGCCCTCAGTGCCAGTCCACCGAGGACGCCATGACCGTTCTCACGCCCCTCACGGAGAAAGACTACGAGGGATTGCGACGGATCCTCCGCTCACTACAGGTCTGCTACACGTCCTTGCTCTTCTCTTTATCTCTCGCTTTTTCTCTCGCTGCCTGATAGTATAAGAAGAAAAATCTGGGACTGTTTTCTTCTCCTGCACGCTTTATCTGATCAACCTGAACTTTGGAAGGCTTCCCAGGAGCGGGTGTTGTCTTTCTTTCTTTCTTTCTTTTTTTCCTCTCGCTTTCTTCATCCCTTCCTTGTCTTTCAGTCTTACTCTCATGCCCTCCTGTCGAGGAACGAAAAGGCTTTAATTTTCTTCAATGTTGAAGCAGCTGCTTCCAATCCACGGGACTGACCATGTGCTGTATCTGTCTCTAGGCTCACAAAATGGCGTGGCCCTTCCTGGAGCCGGTGGACCCCGAAGATGCCCCTGATTATTATGGAGTAATAAAGGAGCCGATGGGTAAGAAACGAACAGAGAATTTGTTCGTCAAATAAGCAAAGTTCAGACACCAAGCATTTTGGTTAATAGACTACATTTGGAGTAAGTGTAGTAAAGTGTCGGTTTACTTTTTGGCTGCTTCTGGATCCAGGAAACCTTCACAGCGGTAACTGTAAAAACATGATTATTTAAGCTATAACGGAGGAAACCTGGCCCTTGTTTGAGTCACAGTTGAAGGCCTCCATCTTGAACGAGTTAAAATCGGGCCATCTGTGTCAATCGTTGACCTGTTCGAACTCGTCTAGCGTAAACCAACCAACCAACCAACAAACAAACAGATGCCTAATGACTCCCACACATAAAGATCATCAACATGGGTGCTGTCTTCAGAAACACACCAGAGTTCTGCGCCTTAATCCCGATGTAATTAAAGATTCCCTTTTGATGCGAGTGAGAACAAGAAGAAATGATAGATACGGTATAAACAGAGGCAGAGAGAGAAGTTGAAAAGGATAAAGCAGAGATGTCTGCTTCTGTGAGGCGTGAACCTGATCTGTTTATTTGGATCTGCCTCTCGGTACGTTTTCTCTCTCTCTCTCTCTCTCTCTCTCTCTCTCTCTCAAAACAGTGGCGTAAACCCACAGACACTCCGTGAGCAAAGTTTAGAAAATTATAAAAGCAGAACAGAAAACAGCAACGAACACATTCTTTGGTGAAAGAAACTACCACCACATGCACTGCAGTTTTGCAACGTGAATATATTAAGAGCAAATCCTTTTGTATTTTTCCCCCCACTAATGCAGAAACAACAGGATTTAAAAATTCCCACTTTCCCCTCCGGTTTCTCGTTTGTAGCAACAACAAAAAAAAAACCTCTCAGTTGACCTCAAATTTCACAGTGCCTCAATTTCACTGTTCTCTCTCGTGTGGATTGATGAACTTGGTTGTTAGACAGACCAGCACAAATGATGGGTTTTAACTAGTGTTGCACCGATACCGATACCAGTATCGGGCGGGGCCCCGATCTGGCACTAAAATGGTGGTATCGGTATTGGCGAGTAGCAAGAAATAGGGCGCCGATACCATTTACCGATGCTAGTATGACACTTGAACGCAGCCTTCTCTCTCCCGACACTCACTACACTCTGTGTTGTGTGATCACACGTGATCACTGTGCATGCCTGCCAAGCAGCTATTGCTATTGACCTGCTCCAGACCAATGAGAGCCGGCCAATAGCCGCTCTTAACCAATACAGGGGCAGCTTTTTCATGCGGAGGAAAAAAACAAACCACGAGAAGAAAATGTTGGCGGGCTGGATATATTTCAGCATAGAAACTCCGGTGAGTACAATGGCTACATGCAAGATTTGCGGCCTGAAAGTTTCGAGAGGTGGAGTTAAATCAGCCAGTTTCAATACCTCGAACCTGATAAAACATTTGAAGACGAAACATGTGAACGAACACAAAGAGTTTCTACTGGATTCACTTTGTATTAGTCTTTTTCCTGTTTCACAAAGGTAAGCAGCAGCCTGACAAAGCCATGATAGCAATGATTTTACATCCAAGTATGCAGCTCTTCATATATATATATATATATATATATATATATATATATATATATATATATATATATATATATACACACACACACACACACATTTCAAACGGAGTGGTATCGGTATGGTATCAGCCGGTACTGCACAGCCAGGTATCGGGGCCAAAAAAATGGTATCGGTGCAACACTAGTTTTAACGCCATGAGAATGAAATAGGCCCCGCCCCCGGTGTTCGTGCATCAGTCCAGAGGGCTCGCTCTTTTCATTTGAAGTGACTCCTAATAAACGAAACGTTCCTGTTCAGTGCCCCTTAGTGACGGTGTAATATTGGTCACAGTGTGCGCTGCAGAAGGCCGAGTACGTGGTGACTCCACGCGTTTTCTGTTCGTGCCTCGTTTCAGACCTCTCCACGATGGAGGAGCGCGTGCTGAAGCGGCACTACAGTAAGCTGACGGAGTACGTAGCAGACATGACCAGGATCTTCGATAACTGTCGATACTACAACCCCAGCGACTCGCCCTTCTACCAGTGCGCAGAGGTGCTCGAGACCTTCTTCGTCCAGAAGCTTAAAGCCTTCAAAGCAAGCAGGTAAACCACCACCACCACCACCCCCCAGGCTTGGGCCCATAAGGGTTCTCCCACAGGGACTAAACCAGAGAACCCTTCCTTCACTCCCTCTCTCCCTCCTTTCCTTCCTTCCTTCACTCCCTCCTTTTGTTCCTTCTTTCCTTTCTTCGCTCCCCTCTCTCTCTCCTTTCATTATTTCCTTCCTTTGCTCCCTCCTTTTGTTCCTTCTTTCCTTCCTTCCCTCCCTAGTTTTGTTCTTTCCTTCTTTTGCTCCCTCTCTCCCTCCTTTTGTTCTTTCCTTCCTTCCTTCGCTCCCTCTCTCCTTTCGTTCTTTCCTTCCTTCACTCCCTCTCTCCCTCCTTTCCTTCCTTCACTCCTTCCTTTTGGTCTTTCCTTCCCTCCCTAGTTTTGTTCTTCCTTTGCTCCCTCTCTCCCTCCTTTCATTCTTTCCTTCCTTCACTCCCTCCTTTCCTTCCTTCCTTCCTTTGCTCCCTCTCTCCATCCTTTTGTTCCTTCCTTCCTTCCTTCCTTCCTTCCTTCCTTCACTCCCTCCTTTTGGTCTTTCCTTCCCTCCCTAGTTTTGTTCTTTCCTTCCTTCGCTCCCCCTCTCCCTCCTTTCATTCTTTCCTTCCTTTGCTCCCTCCCTAGTTTTGTTCCTTCCTTCCTTCACTCCCTCTCTCCCTCCTTTTGTTTTTTCCTTCTGTCCCTAGTTTCGTTTTTTCACTCCCTTCCTTCCTTCGCTTCCTTCCCTCTGTCCTTTCGTTCTTTACTTCCCTCCCTAGTTTTCTTTCCCTCCCTCCTTTCATTCTTTACTTCACTCCCTCGTTTTTCCCCCTCCCTTCCTCCTTTTGTTCTTTTCCTCCCCTTCAGTTTCCTTTTCTCTCATCTACTTTCCTCCCCTTTACTTGTCTTTTGTTTCCCCTTCTTTCCTCCCCTTACTTCACTCTACATTCCTCAGGGTTTTTTTTCTGCCTCCTCTCTGTATGATGATTATCTGTCTGTAACTTTACTCTCGAACACGGTGCTTCCAGTTACATTTTACACAGTCGCACATTTTAAAAGGTTTTTTTCCATGTTTTTGCTGCATCCCGTTTTCATCATTAGCGAGTTTTGCTGCAGAATCCGTTGCATGTAATTGTTCAGAGGAACGTGTATTCTGCATGCTGTTGCTATCATTGTGAGCATCACCTCCACTTGTGCTCTGCATGCGTTCACTTACACCATCCACTGTCTTTCTCTGTCTGTCTCTCTCTCTCATTCACAGATTATGATGGCATAGGTCTTCAGAGCTGGCTGCTTGGCTCACTGTAAACTAGCCTATCGTGGAGCACCGCTGTGTTTTTCTTTAAAGCAAAGAGAAAACGGCAACTTTTTTTTTTTTTTTTTAATGGAAGAACAAAACTTTTGTATGGAAGATGGACTCTTGAGTGATTTTAAAGTAGTTGCTGTGTTTTTGTATCTCAATCAGGGGAAAATCTACTTTTTTCTAGTGCGATATCTCAATATTGAAAAGGATCATTTACCTTAAGTTAGTAGACCATTGCATTTCATTGTCTCGGTCAAGGAAACATTGTCCGTTTTATTTAGTTACTTCATTTAGAAACGCTGCAGAAGAAGCTTTAGTTATTTTTAAAATATCATACATGAGGTGAGAGAACAAGCTTACCTCATACACACTGTAATATCACTGGCTTTACGTGGATATTTGGGAATGTTACGTTACTAATTGTGTGAAGCTTTTATCTCAGTTCGGAGTTGTGTGTGTGTGAATGATATTTTATGCATTTAAGTCCTTTTGTGAAGGAGCATTACAGAAGTGTAGACTGGTTCAACAGGAGAGTGGATGTCACAGATGCTGCCTGTGTAGCGAATCTCGTTCATTTTCCTATGAACGCCATCCTCATGTGGGTTACAGCAGTATGAATTATTGTCAAGAAATGAACAGATGAACTCATACCAGCATGGCTGCTATCTTTTTTTTTTATTATTATTTTCTTACTTTTTATTAAAAAAAACTAAAGAAAATGACCTACTGGCATCCTTTTTTTTTTTTTTGCATTTTAATTAAAAATAAGCTTTTAATAAACATTATCTGCCCACTTCTTTCTGCGTTCTGTAGGTCTCATAACAACAGACTACAGTCTACAGCTTCCTAAACTGCATTACCCATAAGCACTTTGGTAACTCTGTAACCAGAAAGTTGGTTCTGCTAAGTGAGCTCTTGCTTCCTACCTGCCTGTGGGAATCAAACACATGCTGCGCTGGAGCTACTGGTCTGACAGGAAACCAGAGATTAGTGACTCGGCATCTGGACTGGACCATTTCACAGCAAAATTGGGAAATGGAGGTCATTGTGGAAGAAGAACGCAGTTTAAAAAGCAGATGGGAAGAACGAAGGTCTTTCTAGGAGAGGATGGACCGGAGAGTGTACGAAACGACCCACACTGATCCTTTAGTGTGCTAAAGGAGAACTTGGGCTATTATGCAACGTTCCATTGTACTCGAAATTGGGATATTTTATTTCTAGTAGAAATGTTTGAAAATGCATTCCGGTTCTTCTTGAGGGGTATTGAGAGCTTTGAGAGGCACTCATCCAAAAACTCAAAGCTTCATAGTTTGGTCTGTGTATACCATAAGCATGTAATGATTTTACCCAGTTCCCACTACAATTCGATTCACGTTTCAGTTTTCCCATGATATTTTTGAAAGAAATATTCAATGAAAATTTTATTACCAAAAAGTGCAACATTTGTTTTTCTATTCTATCAACTTTTTGTGAAATTCAGAATTTTTTTTTTTTAACCCACATTTGTAAAGGTTGGAGTAAAATACAATAGACTATTAAATAAAATATTCCTTTTACTAAAAATGAAGTTTAATAACACACAGGCCTTTTCTTAATAAACTTTTAAAACCTTCATTCGCTTCTTTTTTTCCTTTATCTTTCAGCAGTCTGTAAAAAGAGAGTTCAGATTTCACATTAAATTATATCCGTGTCGTCAGTCGCACAACAGCTGTTTCACATTTTAGATCTGGGTTGTTTTTTGTGGCATTAGAGCTGTGTTACTTCCACCTAGGGGGAAGTCGTATGCATGATTTTGCTATTGTGCTGCTGTCAAAACAACCAACTTGAACATGATCGGTCATGCTGTAATTGAAAAGTAATCGATTACGGCGTGGGTATGAGCCTGTAACGGCACATCCGACAGTGTTGTATTCCTTTGCTAACAATCGCAGTTTTGCAATTTGTTAATCATACTTTTAATTGTCAAACATTTCGTGCATTTAGTCAGTTGTTGTTGTTGTGCTTATTATTAAAGCAATCGTATCCGTCTTCAAGATTTCCCAATGGTGAGCAAATTGCTGACAATGGAGAGAGCTTCTCTAAATGTCAAACACCTTCTGAGCAATCAGATTTGAGAATTCAGCAACGCTGTGGTACAAACAAGTATACACTGTAAGGATGTTGACACAGAAATGAAACGCATTACGGATCGTGAGTAAGAAAGCAGCAAGATTGTGGTCCTAGCCCCGCCCAGCGAGTATTATTAGGTCCTGTTTAGTGTCAGCCTTGAGCAGGTATCAAAACCATTCTCAAGCTTTCGTACTGGTTACTGGAAAAGTACTGGTGCTTTGTGTAGTGGGCGGAAAAAGCCATTTCATTCCCATTGAACTTTATCTGTGCACGTAGCACATCAAGTGCCTCAAGAAATCTAGTTACTCAGCAACACTTGAACAGCCATTTACAATCCTTTAATAAAAGGATAATCCATTTCACGGAAGGTGGATTACTTTTTATTTAGTATTGGTAAGCATAAATCACCCAACTAATGTTGCACATGGGACCCAAAGCCATTGTTAAAACACAATTTTGTCCGCAAGATCAGAAGTAGACAAGATCCGTTTCAACTGGGGTGGGATGTCTTGCTTATTTCTGTCCTGGGTCAAAGGTCAATTCCCGGAGTTTGGAGTACAATGGAACCACAGCATTGTTTTAAGATTTCTACTGTTCTTTTAAGTGACCTGCATAATTTATACAAAACTTTCAAACCCGTTTGTCTCCTCATTCGTACCGTTTTCCAGTCAACTAGTGGGTTTAAATCAGTGGTAGTTGTTATTGCCGTCTCAGCACATGGACATTCGTGGACGCCATCACTCTCGGCAAGATACAACTCCTGGACTTGACAAACCTGGAAAACGATGCACATCCATATGGCCATTTAAAAAGTTTCTGTAACTACAGACCACAAGCCAGAAAAAATATGTATACTTGTTTATATATATATATAATTTTTTAATATAAAGATGGTCTATTTTTAGGTATTTTATTTTTACGAGCGAAGCAATTTACATTGAGGAGAAGTAATATGAAAACGTTTAACATTTTTAACTGAAGCTGTTTTGATCAATGAAAGGAAAGGGTTCAAAATCAAATAAATGGTGAAATGAAACCTTTTAAAGCAAAAACCTTGAAATGGCTCAGGAGCTTTTGGGGGAGACGATGTTCGTTTCATAAAGCCTCCCTCTCCGTTTTGAAGAGTTCTTGTATCTGAATGTGGCTCACTGTGACTTTTATTTTATCTGCTGTTTAAGTTTGACCTCTTATGGTTGTACGTAGAGCTTCGTAACCTCCACCTCACACAGGCACTCTGTTGGAGTTTATTTCAAAGGAATACTTCAGCAGAAAACAAGATTGACCTCACACGCACACCCTTTCCCTGAATGTAGTCAGTCAGTGCTATAAGGCTACATCTGGCTAATGTAGCTAACAAGTAAACAAAGTCTACCTCTCACACACACACACACACACACACACACACACACACAAAAACGTTTGCTGTAAATACGAGCCGTGAGACATTCTTCAGTAATGTGGTTCAGTTGACAGAATGATGTATTTATATTATATTAATCTATAAACACGAATAAACCTTCAGCATGTAGCTGAAGCGAAAAGCTGGAACTGTCTGCAGGCAGCCATTTTGTTTTGATATACAGATGATAACGGGGTTGCATTTTGAAGTTAAAAGAAAACACCATCCTGTAACACGCATTAAATTTGTTATTGGAATGTTCCTGGTGTGTTTAGCATTGGATCTAGTGCTAATCTGTTGATTGGTGGTGTATTTTCGTTATAGTCCGATGAAAAGTTGGAAAAAATAAAATTCAACATTATTTTCAGCAATATGTTTAATTTGCACAGCACCGAGTCGGCTATAAATCATGTACGACGAGATTGAGTGGAATAACTCTTTTATTCTGTCCACATTCACTGGGTTTTGAGAAACGGAGCGTTTTTTTTTTCGATCAACAAAAACTTTATCCAAAACGTCCGAAAAAATAATTTCCGCTTAGAATGTAACCAAACCGGTGAAATGACAGGAGCAATTTGTGAAAAATGCTATCATGCTAATTCTTGAAAAAGAAAAAATATACATTCTTACCATCAAATACTTTTATTCCGTATTTTGTTGCGCTTTTTTTTTTTTTGGTATTTTTTGGGGGTTTTGTTTTCAAGTCGAGTTCTTATTTCGTCCTCGGTTGGTTCAGCAACACGTGCCGCCATTTTGTTTTTCTCCTCATGGTATATGAGCCGATATCCTAGCAGTTGAGTAGCCAATCAGAGCATGCGATTGCTCATATCCAGCGAATGTGGATAGAATAAAATGTTATTTTATTTACCACTGGTTAAGTCAAGAAGTGAAGGTCATAATGATGTGCAAATATTGATTTTTGTTTTACTTTTTAAAAATTTTTCCTTTGAAACGTGTAAAGACAGGCTGTCCCTGCTATACTGCCAAATTTCACTTCACTTTAATTGGATAACGCTTTTAATAATAGACACCGTCACAAAGCAGCATTACAGAAACCAAATTCAAATCATGCACGAGATGATATTGTGATAATGTTTTGTATTACATATATAGGGGATAGACTTACAGTACTTGTTAGCAGTAGCTTCATAGTTGTAGCGCAAAACTAAAGAAACAAATTTCAGATATCAGGCACGTCTTGGCTGATCGACTACATTTGAGGTAAATTGTTTAAGTTTTTTTTTCTTTTATGTGAGCTGTAGTTACAATTAATAAGATTTTAGGCATTGTATGTTTTTTTTTTTTGCTTCTTTTTTTTTTAATCCCTCATATTAAAAGACTTCTTTGAGATGTATTTTGTCTTAGTTGCTTGAGTTTTATTTACCCAAATCTCTTCTCAGGCATAAAAAGATATCTATGATAACCAGTGAACCTTAAAACCAGGTGGGATTTGCAGAACCTTGAGGGTTTTTACGAGGTGAAACTGCGACGCGAACAGTTCGTATTACACAATGGGCTCCTCTGATGTCATGTTTAAGCATTTTATTGATCAACAGCTGTTCATTTCATGAAGCAATTTAGCAATGTAACTTAACCTACGGTAGCTGCCTGATGTGTTAAAACAAAGTGACTCGTATTCTTAGCCACCTAGCTATTTACGGTACCTTCTGACTCCTCTTTTTTCCACTTTCCTTTCTTCCTTTACAGAGCCAATCAGGATTCTTTATGCCATTAGAAGATGTTTGAGTAAATACAAATCCTGGGAGTGTTTACATTTTGGTGAAATTATCCATTGCGTTAAAATGCTGTATATTCTGAGCGTAGCGAAGGGACAAGTTTGCGAAGATGTTTTGACAGACGCAAATGGACCCGGTCTTTTCTCATCATAATATACTGTACAGTTTATCTCAGATACTTCTTTTATAGCAAGTTGAAGAAAAGCTACAAGGATTGGGGAAGGGGATATGTTTTTAGTGCATCAACTAAGAGAGCTTTTGTACGTTATAGACAATTTCCTCCTCGATAATAAGAATAAAAAAATGAATGACCGTAAATCTCGTGTTGTTTGGGATGATGACCCTGTGTGGTTCTGGTATGAGTGGATTATGTGCATTAATGTTACTGGGGAGTTGAGAAATCGCCTGCAAGCCAACAGAGGTGTAGCTAGAGGACAGGCAAGTCCAAAAGGTTCCCAAAACCTTTGATGAGTAGGGTACAATGTTATAAGTTGATTGTAAATAGTCACAAAGTTAAAGTGAAAATAATAAGAAGAGGAAAACAGAATTGTGGTAAGTGGAGGAGGGCGGTGTAGTGGTTAGCACTGTCGCCTCACAGCAAGAAGGTTCTGGGTTCGAGCCTTTTCATAACTCCACCCTTTCTGTGTGGAGTTTGCATGTTCTCCCTGTGTCTGCATGGGTTTTCCCCACAGTTCAAAGATATACAGTTAGGGTAACATAGGGTGGCCTTGTAGTATGAAGCCATACGACAACCCCTAACTTCTCCTCGGGTGCTGTAGTATGGCTTCCCGCTGCTCTGGGTGTGTGCGCACGTGTGTTCACTGCTTCAGATGGGTTAAATGCAGAGGATGTATATCAAACTTTTATTCCAAGAGAAAGCTTGCAACGAAGTTGTCTGTGCTTTTAGAGCTAGCGATAACATTGCAATAGCTATACAGTCTGGTTAGTCAAATGACTAATTCTATGGATTTTCCCACCAAGTTGCCATCTCCTTGTCCACGGCTAACATTTACACATGGCTAGTTAACTTGGACACTGTTAGTTAGCATGTAAAAACAGAGTTACGCTAACATGAATAACGTTAACTTATCTGAAGTGCTTCCAGAAATGTTTTAGCATAATAAACCACATAAACAATGTAGAAATCTTTCTTTTCTAGTAACGTTAGCTACCCAATATGGTTTTGAGTTTGAAAAGTGTTTGCTAGCATGTCAGGTGGAGCTTCACTGACTAGCTAGCTTAGCATTAAACCACCATGA
Source organism: Neoarius graeffei (assembly GCF_027579695.1). Taxonomy (NCBI): domain Eukaryota; kingdom Metazoa; phylum Chordata; class Actinopteri; order Siluriformes; family Ariidae; genus Neoarius; species Neoarius graeffei. Next base: position 16,769,774 of record NC_083572.1, read on the forward strand.
TTCCACAGGCAGATCCATATGTGCATGAATACATGCACTTGCACATGCGAGACCTGTGAGATGGACAGTATTGTACTAGTCAGTCACAACAAATTGCTGGAATTTTTTGTTTTGATGTCAGATGATGGGCTTGCACTTTTTTTTTTTTTTTTTTTTAAAGTGTTGCTGTTGGGCAGCTATTAAGCTCGAGGTGCAGACCTGGGTTTTAATCAGGTTGGATTGTCCTTTTTGTGTTTTTCATTTTGTAACATTCTACCAGGTATTTATTCTGCAGGTTCTACAAGCTAGTCAGTAAATCCAGTTGGTTGCTTCAGAGGCCTTAGGTTTTGTAAGCGCTGTTGCAATAGTACAACAATGCATTGACCAGAAAATGTGCTTTTAATACTTAAGTATTTTTAAAAGCAAGTACTTCAGTACTGTAAGTAAAAATTTGACTGGACAACTTTCACTTGTATCGGAGTAATATTTGACCAGTGGGATCTGTACTTTGACTTAAGTAATGAACTTGGGTACTTTGGTCCACCCTTATCAAGAAGTCGTCTACTTCAAGTTAATTTTATTAAGTATACTTAAGCAAAGTATGTTTCCTTAAGTATACTTATGTGTACCAAGTATACTGTACTTGTAAGTAAACTAATCTAATACTTCTTGGAAATAAATTGGCCCACTTTTAGTTTATAAAAAGTATACTTTAAGTCTAAGAGAAGTAAACTCTGAGTATACAACTAGTATTTTTTACTTTGTACTGCAAATATACCACAAGTAAACTTAGATACTAATAGTTTACTAGTTCTATACTTGTAGTCCACTTTTTAGTTTACAAAAGCATACTTAATAGTATACTGGAAATATACTATTGGTTTACTTGTTACACACTTCTAGTCCACTTTTTAGTTTATAAAAGTATACTTTATAGTATATTGGAAATATACTATTCGTTACTGGTTATATACTGTACATCTAGTCCACTTTTTAGTTTTGAAGTATACTACAGTTACCCTTCTAGGTATACTATTAGTTTTCTAGCCCTAACCCTTACCTCATGCGCACTACCAGTAGACAACTTAAGTGTTTTGTACCTTAAGTTACAATAAAGGTAAGAATTCACAAAATAACAACATATACTCAGGTTTAAGAACACATTAATTTTCTTTAAAAATCAAAATTTAAAGCAACATTGTATTAAATGCTAAAGTATAAAAACATAGCAATGACAACTGAAATTGAAATCCAAGCTCTAAAGAAAAAGAAATTAAAAAAAATTTAATTATCCCACTCAGGAGAAATAAAAAAAAAAAACCTTATATGGAACCATAGACCTACCTAAAAGTCACCAATGCTGAAGCACAACGACAGGGCAAATACACTTAAACATAAGGCACAAATATTTTCATACTTTATTACACTTTTAAGTATATCTTGATCAAAAGTTTAAGTATAAGCTTAATATACTTTTCTATATACTTTTCAGTATAAGCCAAGTATACTTATGTATAACTTTTAAGTATATCTCTGATAAGTAAATAAAAAGTAAACTGAAGGCATACGCTCTTAGTTTAAAAGAAGTACACTACCGTTCAAAAGTTTGGGGTCACTTTGAAATGTCCTTATTTTTGAAAGAAAAGCACTGTTCTTTTCAATGAAGATCACTTTAAACTAATCAGAAATGCACTCTATACATTGCTAATGTGGTAAATGACTATTCTAGCTGCAAATGTCTGGTTTTTGGTGCAATATCTCCATAGGTGTATAGAGGCCCATTTCCAGCAACTCTCACTCCAGTGTTCTAATGGTACAATGTGTTTGCTCATTGCCTCAGAAGGCTAATGGATGATTAGAAAACCCTTGTACAATCATGTTAGCACAGCTGAAAACAGTTGAGCTCTTTAGAGAAGCTATAAAACTGACCTTCCTTTGAGCAGATTGAGTTTCTGGAGCATCACATTTGTGGGGTCGATTAAATGCTCAAAATGGCCAGAAAAATGTCTTGACTATATTTTCTATTCATTTTACAACTTATGGTGGGAAATAAAAGTGTGACTTTTCATGGAAAACACAAAATTGTCTGGGTGACCCCAAACTTTTGAACGGTAGTGTATACTAGAAGCACACTTGAATAAATTTCTTTTTTGTAAGGCCACCTCTGGTACAATGTTATAAGTTGATTGTAAATAGTCACAAAGTTAAAGTGAAAAGAAGAAGAAGAGAGAAAACAGAATTGTGGTAAGTGGTGGAGATAATCTAATATCAATACTAGAAGGGTACTTGGTAGAGTGCATACCTTTGCCAAACCACATATCAAAATCAAATCACTTGAACCTTGGATAATACTAAAGCTGTACACCAAATTTCATCCAAATCTGTTCACTACTTTTTGAGTTATATTGGGAATAAACAAAACAAAAATCCTGGACCCACATACATATCGGGATTTGCATCAAAATCTAATCAACTGTTCCTTGGCCCGTGGCTCACCTTTCCTCAAAGTTTCATCTAAAGCTGTTCCTTAATTTGAGTTATTTTGGGAACAGGTAAACAGAGGTGAAAACATAATAAACCTCCTCCAACAAAGTTGGTGGAGGTAATCATCAAGGATGACGACTGTAAGTTATAAAATAATGTGACGCTTGCTCAGGAGCTAGATAGGAGTGCGTTTTCAGTTTGGAGCATGCGATTATTAATTAAAGGGAACTGAAGGCAAATTTTTTTATCATCAAAATTCTATTTATCTCATTTTATTAAATATAGGAATGCATTTCTGACAGATATTTTGTCACTGCTGTAGCAAGTTATGAGTGTTTGCTCTGTGATGCATCAGTCCATATGTCAAAGTAACGGCCGTAAACGAGATTCGTTGAGACCTGTGCGAGACATCGTAGGACGGAAGTAAAACGTACAGCGCAAATCAAAGCGGCCAACATTGTCAAAAGACACACGCGCCCTCTTTCGAATGCTGATGTAATCAAGCCGGAAGTTTTCCCTGTATCCGAAATCGCTCCCTACTCACTATATAGTGGGGACGCCATTTTGTAGTGCTGTCCAAAACCTGAGTGAGGATTATGTGGGAAATGCGCTCAGTATAATATGTATTTATTATTTTGAAAACCCACCAGCCGCCTGATCTGGCACGTTTTAATTGTGCGACAGGCTAGTCCTTATTCTGTCGTCTTTCCAACTCTTCTCTACTCCACGTTGGTTCGAAGTCGTATGGAATAATCTCCATCACTAATGAAGCTGGCAAATCTCTAAATGAATCTAAATTGGAATGAGATGGCGATCTGGCCGCTGTGTAAACACTTTTCAAAATGGCGGAGCTGACACTTCACGTTTGAAGTCTCGCACAAGTCTCGTGAAGATCGCGTGGATAAGCGACGCCTGACGTGGACCAAACGAACTACATTCAACATGGCTAAAAACCGAAAAGGCCGATAAGTGTAATATAATATGCCAATACGAGTCACGATATAAGATTAATAAAACCGAAAACGTAATTGAATTAAGAACTAAAGCAAGTTTAAAAATGACTTCAGTTCCCCTTTAATTATTTGGCTAGCTTTCTTGATAAAATTCATCATTTTTCTCATGTTGTCTTGATAGTTAACTGAAGCTCTTGATCTGTATCTGTATGATTTGACGCATTGTGCTGCTGCCAAGGGATCGGCTGATTTAGAGAACTGCATAAAACAGCAGGTGTGTGGGTGTAATACAAGTCTAGTGTCTCTGTACAATATTTTTAAAGGCGAGTTTTTCCTCCTGACTGTCTGTACAGCCATGACATTGAAAAGTCCTTCAGAAGGCACTGATCGGATCAGGTGTGTTCAATGTGGGCCAAAACAAACATCAGGGAGGCTTGGTGACTCCTGTCTCTGTTTCTGTGGTTCTCAGGCTGTGTCTTTGTCACACAGGAAGAGGTTCTCATGATTTCTCGAAACCCTCACCATCTCTCTCCATGAGGAATGTCCCCTGCTGTGAGGAGCCTCTGGCTGAATTCCAAGTAGCCCCCTTCTCGCTATTTAAGTTCAAACAGAGTATGAGATAATAACTTCAGCATCCTAGGTAGTGAACTACATGTCCTAGGGAGTTATTTGGGAACAGGCCCCTGCTTCCTGCTCGCCTCAGCATGGGAACTGAGCACCGGATATGGCTACAATACACCATATCGGCTTAAAATGAGTTTAATTGTTGTTATGATGGTTCTGAGCTTGTTTTATCATAGTGATCTGGGTTTGGACTACATGAACTTTTATTTTTATAGATGATATGAACTCTCCACATGCTTCTTTATCGCTGGGAACAATCAGCAAAGTAACCCTAGCATGAAAAATGTCACTTTTTTTTCCAACGGTTAACTTCTCCTGGATGGCTGATTTAGAATGCAAGGTTTTTCTTGGAATGTTACCCTCCTAGAGGCAGCGCGGTGGTGTAGTGGTTAGCACTGTCGCCTCACAGCAAGAAGGTTCTGGGTTCGAGCCCAGTGGCTGACAGGGGCCTTTCTGTTTGCATGTTCTCCCAGTGTCTGCGTGGGTTTCTTCCGGGTGCTCCGGTTTCCCCCACAGTCCAAAGACATGCAGGTTAGGCTAATTGGTGGCTCTAAATTGACTGTAGGTGTGAATGTGTGTGAAAAGTTGTTTGTCTCTATGTGTCAGGCCTGTGATGATTTGGTGACTTGTCCAGGGTGTACCCCACCTCTCGCCCCTAGTCAGCTGGGATAGGCTCCAGCTTGCACAGGATAAGCGGTTACGGATAATGGATGGATGGATAACAGCTTACGATAACGATAAACAAAATTGTAATTGTCTTATCATGGTATATTTTGCCAAGCTGGGCATATTAGAGCCAGCCATCCATCATCCGTAACCGCTTATCCTGTGCAGGGTCACGGGCAAGCCTGGAGCCTATCCCAGCTGACTATGGGCGAGAGGCGGGGTACACCCTGGACAAGTCATCAAATCTTCACAGGCCTGACACATAGAGACAAACAACCATTCACACTCACGGTCAATTTCGAGCCACCAGTTAGCCTAACCTGCATGTCTTTGGACTGTAGGGGAAACCGGTGCAGACACGGGGAGAACGTGCAAACTCCACAAAGAAAGGCCCTCGTCAGCTGCTGGGCTCAAACCCAGAATCTTCTTGCTGTGAGGCAACAGTGCTAACCACTACACCACCATGCTGCCACTAGGAGGGTAATATTCCAAGATTAAAGTAAAAAAATTTTTGAGAAAAAGCTCTCTGAGATTATAAAGTCATAAATTCGTGAGAAAAAAAAAATTCAGAGATTATAAAAAGTCAGAAATTTCAAGATTAAGAAGTCACACATTTAAGAGGGGGGAAAAAACTCGGAAATGATCTCGTGCATGCCAGTGTCCTGGCTGCATTGCATTCTCGGAAATGTACACTACCGTTCAAAAGTTTGGGGTCACCCAGACAATTTTGTGTTTTCCATGAAAAGTCACACTTTTATTTACCACCATAAGTTGTAAAATGAATAGAAAATATAGTCAAGACATTTTTCTGGCCATTTTGAGCATTTAATCGACCCCACAAATGTGATGCTCCAGAAACTCAATCTGCTCAAAGGAAGGTCAGTTTTATAGCTTCTCTAAAGAGCTCAACTGTTTTCAGCTGTGCTAACATGATTGTACAAGGGTTTTCTAATCATCCATTAGCCTTCTGAGGCAATGAGCAAACACATTGTACCATTAGAACACTGGAGTGATAGTTGCTGGAAATATACCTATGGAGATATTGCACCAAAAACCAGACATTTGCAGCTAGAATAGTCATTTACCACATTAGCAATGTATAGAGTGGATTTCTGATTAGTTTAAAGTGATCTTCATTGAAAAGAACAGTGCTTTTCTTTCAAAAATAAGGACATTTCAAAGTGACCCCAAACTTTTGAACGGTAGTGTAGGAGAAAATCGTTTTAATTTTTTATCTTGCACAATCGAGGAGGAAAGATTGCATTTCTTATAACTCTCAACTCAGCCGTTTCAAAGTAAGAGAGATTTGGGCAGATGAGAAGAATCCGTGCAGTGAAAGTAACACAAAACTGCTCTTGAACAATAATTATACGTTTATAAACGGAAGGACATGGATAAACAAAGCTGTGCAGTTTATATATTCATCTCCCATTGCATCCAGGAAGCGCAACAGTCACGGGCTTCCTGGCTGCAGTGCATTCTGGGAAATGTAGTCAAATCTGTTAGTGCTTTTTTTTTTTAAATAAATATTGTGAGTTCGAGGAATGACTGCATTGCCTGTAACTCTTGACTCAGCCGTGGAGTCTGTGATGTGATGTGATAACGTCGAGTCAACCTTCCAAATTGAAGAAAGTACCTCCAGCTGTGGCCTAGAGAACGAGACGGGGCATTTGTAGCCATGCCCCATGGGTTAGAGTTAGGGGCGGGGCTACACCCAGGTCTTTCTCAAGTGAAGTGATTTTGTTCTTTGACAAAAAACATTATTTTTCCAAGGTTTTTTGTCCTCATAAATTTGTACATTTTTAGTCACAGATTTTCTGAGGTTTTTTTTTTCCATGACATTGTAATCTCCGTATTTGATTTTTTTTCCTCGTAAATTTCCGACTTTAATCTCAGAAATTCTGATATTTTTTTCTCTGAATATTATCCCCTCCTTCAGCTCCGTATTTTCTTTCACCTACAATGTCCCTAATATGCTCTCTTTAATTTAACTACTGTTAAATGAATAACTGAGAATATGGCAATGCGAACCGAGACTCTCGTGAAATTCCACTTTTGGAAAAGTGAGCTAGTTTATTAGCAGTCAAGTAGGCAGCTAATGGTGTCGTTTTGAGATTCACAGATTGGGGAATTTTCATAAGGTTAAATGGGCAAGTCATTTTTCGTATTTTTTGCATGGTAAAAAAAATTGAAAGGAGTATAAATGATTTACTGCTCATTGTAAAACTCGGGTGTATTTTCAGGAATGGTGAATAGAAGTCTGGAATTGAACTTTTCAATGGAAGGTTCTTTCTATCGTACATTAATGTTATATCAGGAATAAGTGAAATACACCAGGTAGAAAAAAATATTTTTTTATTTAATAAGACATTTCAGAATGATAAAATGTGCATCAGCAGTGCATATGAAAGTGTTCTCTGTTTACCCTTCAGTTCCACCCAGTGTACACTTTTGACTCATGGAATGGAGCCTGAAGGAACACATTTCTTTAAATCTTTCCTTCTCTTTCACCCAACATGCCCATAAAGCTCCTCTTCTTTCCTGCCTGTGCCTCTCCTTTGAGCTTAAGCCAAAAGCCTGCGTGTGTGTGTGTGCGTGTGCATATGTGTGTGCGGGCAAACATTCGCCATAGGTGGCGTTCCATTACGGCTCCTAGAGCGTCTGTTCCCTGAGGCCCTGGCCCATGTTTTTGCTCACAGGACCCTAAACAGAACCGCCCTCTTTCATGTAACCAGGTGCACAGAGGATCAGATTACTATCCGATTAGGGCTCAACACGAGTGCATACACACTATCCTTCTCTTTCTGCAGTCTCTCTCACATACAGAGTGAAAATATTCCAAAGTACAGAAAATAACCTTGTCTTAAGAAAGGGATTTTGTTAAATAAAATTTTTTGTCTCTCTCCCCCCCATTCCAAAATCTTTACTTCTTCCTCTCTTGCATTTGAGCACATTTCCTGCATTCTGATATCATTTAAAGGAGAAATACAAAGTACGGGCAAAATGAAATAAATAGGAGCTCTGAGTCATTGCTTTGTGCTTTCATTCTGTGCTGCTGAAACGGCGTGAATGGGAAAATAAACAGACATTAACGAAGATAATGACACATGATGATTCCAAACTGGAAAAATATGGGGGGAAAACAAACAAACCTGCGGACAGGACATTGGATTCTGTGTGGAGACAAAAACCTGTAGGCCCAATTAACATTACAAATGTTAACGTGCTCTATATACAGTTGTGGTCAGAAGTTTACATACGGTGACACGAATGTCATCTTGGATATGAATGTCATGGCAATATTTGGGCTTTCAGTGATTTCTTTGAACTGTGGCAGAATGTACAGCATACATCTTTAATTAAAAAAAACACTCGAATTTGGTGCACAAGTTTTAATTTTCTTTGGGTTTTCTGAAATCAACATAGGGTCAAAAATATACATACAGCACACCTAATATTTGGGTAAAATGTCTCTTCACAAGATTCACCTTGACCAAACATTTTTGTTTACCATGAACAAGCTTCTGGCAGAATTCTGGTTGGATATTTCACGACTCTTCATGGTAGAATTGGTAGAGTTCAATGAATTTTTTTTCCCCCTTGGCATGGACTTTACTTATAAGCACGGTCCATATCTTTACAATAGGGTTGAAGTCAGGACTTGTTTTAAGCTTAATGTTGGCCTGTTTTATCCTCCACAACCAGCTCTGATGCATGTTTGGGTTCATTGTCCTGCTGTAACTCCCAAGTCGTGTTCAAGTTTCTGATGGTTGATGCTGAAGAATTCTGAGACAGTCCTCCTTCATTATTCCATCCACTTTGTGCAATGAACCAGTTCCACTGGCAGCAAAACAGCCCCAGAGCATGATGATCCTACCACCACCACCAGCTGGTACAGTGTCCCTCTGTACATGGTGGTCATTGTGGCCAAACAACTCAATCTTTGTCTCACCTGACCATACAGCTATCCTCCAGAAGGCTTTTTTTTTATTTTGTCCGTGTGGTCAGCTTCAAACTTTAAGCTTGAAGTTGTCGATTTTGGAGCAGGGGGTTATTTCTTGGATAGCAGCCTCTTAGTCCATGGTGATTTGAACTGTAGACAGTGATCCATCAGCTCCCAGTTCATGGCAGGGCTGTGCCATGGTGGTTCCCAGGTTGCTCCTGACCATCCAAACCAATTTCCTTTCAGCTAAGGGTGACAGTTTGGGTTTTCTTGAAGCAAAGTGGCTTGGCAAAGTGACTACACACAATAACTTGGATACAATTGTTTGAAATGATCTTGGAATTTGCAGTTGTTTAGAAATGGCTCCAGGAGACATTCCGGAGTTGTGTACATCTGCGATCCTCTTTCTCAGATCTGCACTGAGCTCCTTGGACTTTCCCATTTTACTGTGTTGGTCAATCCAAGGAGTGCTGTAAACAAACCCTTTTTATGAAGGCACAGAGAAGCTACCAGCTGTAGTCAATCATGTTCACTAACAGGAAGTTAAAAGACCTCGGCCTTGGCAAGATAAGAGACATTTTGGAAGTTTCAACACCTCTGAATTAATAATCTAAGTGAGTGTATGTAAATTTTTGACCCTGTGTTGATTTCAGAAAACCCAAAGAAAATTAAAACTTGTGCACCAAATTCTAGTTTGTTTGTTGTTTTTAAATGAGATATGTATGCTGTACAATCATTCTGCCACAGAATAAGAACAGTTCAAAGAAATTACTGAAAGCCCAAATATTGCCATGACATTCATATCCAAGACGACATGTCACTGTATGTAAACTTCTGACCACAACTGTAAGGTATGAAAAAATGGCTTCTACACTGTACTTTCTCTAAGAAAGCGCACTTCCAGGATATAAAATAGTAACTTCTGTAACATGAAAAGTGCATGACATGTTCAAAGTCACATAGCGTATTCTGTGTTTTGTTTAATAAGTGCACGGGTTATGGAATATGAAAAGACACTGACGCTATGAGGACGCATGACTTCTCTTATTTTCCTCCGAGGTTATTTTGCAACATCTCTTTTCTTTCCGGCCTTTCCTTGTGTTTATGAGGGTAAATATCCACTGAAAACACATCAAGGTTCTTGTGTGTATGTCAAAAAAGGCAGGGTGTATAGGGTATATAAACACATCAAACGTTAATTTTATTACTTTTCTCTGAATATTTCTCGGAGGAAATATTTAGCCGGTTCCTGGTTCATGTTTCAGACATGAATCAAATCCTCTGCCAGTGGATGGAATCCAGCGGATTTCCCTGGAGACGTCTATGAAAGAGGACAGGCAGAAAGGCAAGCATTGTACAGCAAGCAAAATATCCCCACTTGGAGTGGATTGATCTATTACACTCGGACGCTTGGGCAGGGTGGACAGAGACGCCTTTGTCTTCCTGTCTATCTCCTCTGATAATACTGCAAGATTATGAGGTTGTTCTTTTTATATTTACATAAGGCCGCATTTAGTCCTCCCATGCAGCGGGTGTCAGTAGCGAGCCGTTCGTTGTTTTTGTTTGTTTGTTTTCCCCCTTCACCTGCACCTTGAACGCATGGCCTCTTGAGCTTTCTGGTGCCTTCTCTTGTTGTAGCGCTTGACGTAGCTGTTGCTGCGTAGGACCCCGTCTCCGGGTTTCAGTTTGCCCCCGAGGAGGGTGAGGAGACTGGAGGGAAGGTGGCGCCTTCGGTGGTAGATATGGCCCATGACTATGTATCTGCTCCCTGTAAAGCATAATGTTTCAAACGAGGTGGTTTAGTACACTAAGTAAACTCATCATAAGTTGATGAACCAGTATTTATGCTGTATCACTCCTTACCCTTTGTTTGCACTATGATTTCCACGACAAGTGACGTTTGAATTAAGGTTTTCTCAAATCTATGCACATTACATTACAGGTATTTAGCAGACGCTCTTATCCAGAGTGACATACAACATATCCAGAGCAGCTTGCAGAGCAGTTAGAGGTTAGGAGCCTTGCTCAAGGGCACTTCAGCCATTCCTGCTGGTCCAGGGAATCAAACTGGCGACATTTTGGTCCCAAAACTACTTCTTGGCAAGGTAAATTTAAATGACTGGCTTGAATGATTCTTCTGATCAGTCTTATAGCAGGCCAGGTCTGATGTTTTTAATGTTCCTACTTGCACCTTTAGTTCTTATATGCTTTATATATATATATATATATATATATATATATATATATATATATATCAGGGCTTTACATTAACTTTTTTGCTCACCGGCCACTGTGGCTAGTGGTTTTCCCAAGTCACTAGCCACAATTTTGTTGCCAGGAAATCGCAGTTTTTTCTTCACCATGATACGTTAAAGTTCGGAAGATCTAGATTTAATTATGAATGGCAGCGTATAATGTATCTCTACAGTAGCACTCAAGTATTCAGTGCTGTTAAGGTAGCTTCCTATATGAAAACATGCAACCAATTCAGACAAAATATAAACAGAGTATTCTGTTTATTGAACTCAAATTCAAGCCCCTTACAATATGAAATATCGTATACTGTAATATGAAAAATAACATTCAGTACAACTGAACTGGGCGGCATGGTGGTGTAGTGGTTAGCGCTGTCGCCTCACAGCAAGAAGGTCCTGGGTTCGAGCCCCGGGGCCGGCGAGGGCCTTTCTGTGTGGAGTTTGCATGTTCTCCCCGTGTCCGCGTGGGTTTCCTCCGGGTGCTCCGGTTTCCCCCACAGTCCAAAGACATGCAGGTTAGGTTAACTGGTGACTCTAAATTGACCGTAGGTGTGAATGTGAGTGTGAATGGTTGTCTGTGTCTATGCGTCAGCCCTGTGATGACCTGGCGACTTGTCCAGGGTGTACCCCGCCTTTCGCCCGTAGTCAGCTGGGATAGGCTCCAGCTTGCCTGCGACCCTGTAGAAGGATAAAGCGGCTAGAGATAATGAGATGAGATGAGACAACTGAACTGATTCTAATATTAAAAGTCCAATTCAAAACATTTATCATTGAAAAACATTTGATGTTTTGATATGCAAGTATTATGTGTATTATCAAGTATTATGTATATTATGTATTATCTATTAATTGTGTGTGTGTGTGTGTGTGTGTGTGAGAACATGTGTAGAGAGAGACATTAAATGTCCTCATTACATTCATCATCAGATGAGTCTGAATGGTCCATGAAAAATGGTCTTCGTGACCTGAGGCTTCCAGCAGGCCATAAGTTGACAGCTGGGGCGGATCAACTTCTTTACAATCGTGTGAACGTTTCTAACCAGCAGCTCCATCCTCTCCAGCTCAGCCGACTTCATGACAGCCAGGGACTGAAAGCAATGCTGTCCTGTAGTGAACCAGCCGTCTTCACCTGTTTTGATGTTATAGTACCGATGTGTGCATTTGACTTTTTGTGGTCCTTTATAGTTTCGAGTTTAAAATTACTGGTGCCCGTCTTTGCCAGACTTTCTACAGTCTTCGCAGTACATGGTATTTTCGGTTTTGCTATGAACTAGCCAATCTCGCCCGAACTTCCATTTGTCATTGAACTGTCTTATCTTCCTCCACTGTAAAAAATGATTTGTTGTTTTAACTTAAAAAAAATTAGTACCCGGGCTGCCTTAACATTTTGAGTTCATTGAAATTCATATAGTAAGTTAACACAACGAGGTGAACAATTTAACTTGCTATATGAATTTCAATGAACTCAAAATTTTAAGGCAGCCCGGGTACTAACTTTTTTTAAGTTAAAACAACAAATTATTTTTTACAGTGTATTAGCGTCTTGTTCATCTCCATGGCCGCAGCCAGCTCTGAGGCTCCCGCAGTCCGGACCTCGGTCATTTTTAAGAGCTGAAAATACATTTGTACGCTAAATATTCAACTGGATAAAAAAATAAAGAATAACATTAAAACGTTTCTGTAAAAAGTGCATTGTTAATGATGTTAAACGCTGATTCTGTCTTCTGTGTGTGTTTGGTGCGGCTCTGAGACCAAGAACACAAAAGCGAATGAGCGCGTGGCTCGGCGGAGGAACACAGTGCAGGAGACACGGGGTTTCCATGGTAACCATCAGCACGCTTTCATCAAGCTGTTAAATTGACATTTTCGAAGCAGCGCAGTTGTAGCCTACCTTGTCTGTGATTTAAAAAATAAATAATTTGATAAGCCAAAGCAATAGAGTGGAAAGTTTCAACTTATGTTTGCCTTGGATAACTTTGCCTAAAACATGGTGGTGTATACTGATTTTTTTCCCCCAGAATGTTTTTTTGTGTGTGTAGGTGTAATGGATGCCAGATTGTTAATATATCTTAGTTCCATAGGCTGCATGGTTAGGGTATCTTTTGTCCTCATTGCTTGGGCCAGATCAAACCATTAAACAAGCTTAAATTATTCTTACTCTTGCCACATACATGATTTTTTTTTTTTCAAAACTGATGAGTTCAAACACCATTAAAAGTCATTTCAGGAATAGATCTCTTGTGTGGAGTGTAATTCACCCCAATCATTTAAATATGTCGAACATTTTCGGCACGCGCTTTGCGCATCATGGACCTCGGTGATTTTAAAATGCTGCTCCGGCCCTGAGCATCTCTGCCCCTTTTTCCCTGAGCAGCAGGGTTTGAAACTCCAGCTATATACCGCCACATAGTGCGCTTGTCAGTCGTCAGCAACTTTGTTGCTTCGTTCATTAACCGCATCACTGATTTTTATCTGAGCCGTTAACGAACGTTCTAAACAATTCTAACATGTCAGAATGTTTATGCAGGTGTTCATGGGAGTTGAAGGCGCGTAATATTACATTGCAATGTGTTTATTATATCAGATGCCTTCAGAGAACACTACAATTAAAATATATTGTCATACCACAGAATAAACCACCCGCCAAAGTGGCTAGTGAGACTAAAGTCATTACCCGCCAAAGCCGAATTTTACCCGCATTTGGCGGGTGGGCGGGTGCTAATGTAAAGCCCTGATATATATGAACTCACACTCAATGTGGATAGATTGTAATATAGATACTGATTACAAAGAAAAATAAATCTTAGAAGGAAATTAGCGGAGATCATTGGTGCCGATGGTGAGTGTATGTTGGCTTGCACTGCTAATCTTGCCAAAGAAACAAGTATGAAGCCTTGCGCATCATTCATGAAAATAAAAAAAAATTCCACAATTTTCACACCAATTACTGCATGAATTTATGTTTAGTTAAACTTAAAAAAAAATGGACAGTGCATGCCCAGAAGCGACAACAGTATTGTCCACTTTTCACTCGCTAATGTGATCATGACAATATGATACACATTGATATGTGACCAATGTTAACCATTCAATATGATCCAATTTAGAGCCGGTTCGATGTGATGTGATATGATGTGACATCCAGCTTGATCTGACCAGCTGTGAGCTGCAAAAAAACAAACCCAACTAGGCAAGCTGGTTTTGTCCAGTGATGTTTCTAATTGCCTTACTGTTGTGCTGCTTTCTTAAAAATAGCATTAATGAAAAAATATGTTTCCTTTCTTCCAGCACTTACTCGCTGGCAAAAAATGTCAACCAGTTAGGTTTAAAGACTAGCTTAGCTAGTACTGTTGGTACAAACAGTTATATTTTAATCAGTAGGAAGTGTTTATGGAGTGGAAGGCCATGCCTCCTTTCTGGGACAGACACAAATTACACTCGTTTTATTACTGGTACACAAATATAGAAAGGGCTGTGCTTAACCAATACAAAGGCAACCTGACTGTCTTTTACCTGCTGGTTTGTATCGGTGCAACTGGATTATAAATATTAAGACCTGGACCAGTGTTTTTGTAGCAAAGACTGGATCTCCAAGGAAATGATTTTAAGATAGCACAAGCTCAGCTGACATAACATATTATTGCTTTCCAAATAATCTGGTTGACTGAAAACCTTTGCAGATGGCCCCAGACCAAGGCTTCAGTCTGCCAGTTGCAGAAATATACCTGTAAATACAGGAAACTGAATGAAATTACCAAGAGTCCTGAATATTAAGGGGGGGTTAATCCATGTCTTGCAAACGTATTCATCCCCCTTGGTGTTTGTCCTGTTTTGTTGCATTACAAGATGGAATTCAAATGGATTTTTCACTTCATAAGTCACATAATTAGTTGATTACGATCCACCTGTGTGCAATCAGAGTGTCGCATGATCTGTCACATGATGTCTGTATAAATCAACCTGTTCTGGAAGGACCCTGACTCTGCAATACTACTAAGCAAGCAACATGAGAACCAACGAGCCTCCAAACAGGTCAGAGACAAAGTTGTGGAGAAGTATAGATCAGGGTTGGGTTGTAAAAAATATCCCAAACTTTGAATATCCCAGGGAGCACCATTAAATCCATTATAGCAAAATGGAAAGAATATGGCACCACTACAAACCTGACAAGAGAAGGCCGTTCACCAAAACTCAAAGACTGGGTAAGGAGGGCATTAACCAGAGATGCAAAAAAGACACCAAAGATAACATTGAAGGAGCTGCAAAGATCCACAGCGGAGATGGGAGTATCTGTCCAAAGGACAACTTTCAGCCGTACACTCCACAGAGTAGGGCTTTATGGAAGAGTGGCCAGAAAAAAGTCATTGCTTAAAGAAAGCACGTTTGAAGTTTGCCCAACAGCATGTGGCAGACTCCACAAACACATGGAAGAAGATTCTCTGCTCAGATGAGACAAGAATTGAACTTTTTGGCCATCATGGGAAATGCCATGTGTGGCACAAACCCAACACCCTGAGAACACCATTCTGACAGTGAAGCACGGTGGTGGCAGCATCATGCTGTGGGGATGTTTTTCATCTGCAGGGACAGGAAAGCTGATCAGGACTGAAGGAAAGATGGATGGCACTAAATACAGGGCAATTCTGGAGGAAAACCTGTTTGGGTCGGCCAGAGGTTTGAGACTCGGATGAAGGTTCACGTTCCAGCAGTATGATGACCCTGAACATGCTGCTAAAGCTACACTGGAGTGGTTTCAGGGGAAACATTTAAATGTCTTTGAATGGCCTAGTCAAAGCCCAGACCTCAATCCAATTGAGAATCTGTGGCATAACTTGAAGATTGCTGTACACCAACTCAACCCATCTAACTTGAAGGAGTTGGAGCAGTTTTGCCTTGATGAATGGGCAAAAATCCCAGTGTCTAGATGTGCTAAGCTAATAGAGACATACCCCAAGAGACTTGCAGCTGTAATTGCAGCAAAAGGCGGCTCTATAAAATATTGACTTTGGGAGGGGGGTGAATATCTATGCACACTCTAGATTTCGATTTTTTTTCATCTTAATTATTGCTTGTGTCACAACAAAACAATTTTCACCTTTAAAGTTGAAGGCGTGTTGTGTAAATCAAATGGTGCTAACCCCCAAAAATCCATCTTGCAATGCAACAAAACAGGACAAACACCAAGGGGGATGAATACATTTGCAAGACACTGTACAAAGAAATGTCAAAATATGAGGAACCTTATAAAGTTTCTGGTGAACAGGGACATCCTGTAATTTTTTTTTGCATGTTTGTGCAAGTTTGTTTAAAATGAATGCCCGGATGTCACAATAGAAGGAGGCAGCAGGACAGTAATGATGCAATGAACGACACAACAATTAAAGATGATAACCAGCAATTCTTCACTTCATTCAATCATCAGAACTCACCAAGTTTGAGGTCAGGACAAGGTTTGGTACACTTATAGGTGTCCAAGACCAAGATGTTCACCTTGAAGAAGAAGGTGTCTGGCGTGATGAAGAGGCGGCTCATTTTGTAGAAGCCATCGTTGCTCACTAGCAGAGTGACCAGTCTGATGCCTCGACGAATTATATCAATGTCATGAACAATGCCATTGACGGCTGGAAAAAAAAGAAAGTCAATTGAAACTTGTCAGTATACTCTGATTATCATGGACGTCTGGTTTGAAGCAGTCAGAGTCTCCTCTGTAAAAGTGTAATTAGGGTGCAATCCATTCACCCCAACGAGACACCCAATATTTTATCTTTAACAGCATTTTAAGTTACCTCCAGATGTGAACAGAAGCTATTAATTTCTGTCTACGCTCATATTTTCAATTCTCAGGTGACATATTCATGGTGATTAGTCTCAGTGTTGACAAACCAGTGGGTGTTTTTCCACTGCACATTCAAAAACAAGAACTGGCCCAAATGTGAGCCAACACACGTGTGGGGCTTTAGTTCTCGCTCAATTTCCACCAATTTGAAAAACAACTGGAAAAAGTGAATGTATCATTTTCACATGCAAAAGCATCTTCACAGTGTGGTGTGTTTACAACTTTAAGTTCAACATGGAAGAACATTGTTCCTTTTGCCAGGTGAGTCCAGTGAGTTAACTGGATGAGTTTAAACTCATGAAAATGAAGACCATGGCTTAGAAAAATTAATTTTGAAACAAAAATACCCACTTCTGTTACTTGATTGCAACAGTAGCCTTGTAACTCCAGGGCAAAATGAAATATACTACATCAGTCATTCTGTATTGACTACACTTTTAGGTCTTAGGTTCTTCAGCAGGTTCTCAGGATAAGGTTCTTAGCAGTGACACCAGCAGTGACTAACTTCTATTACGCTATCCACATTCACTGGATATGAGCAATTGCACGCCTTGATTGGCTACTCTACTACTAGGCTATCAACTCGTATAGCGTGAGTAGAGAAAAACAAAATGGTGGCGCGTGTTGTTGAACCAACCGAGGACGAAATAAAAACTACTCGAAAACAAAACCCTAAAAATACAAAAAAGCAACAAAATATGGAATGAAAGTATTTCATGATAAGAACGTATCTTTTTTTTTTCCAAGAATTATCGCATTTTTCACAAATTGCTATTGTCATTTCGCCAGTTGGTTTGCATTCTAAGCGGAAATGATTTTGTTGGACGTTTTATAAAGTTTTTATTTATCGAATTTTGCAAAAAATAAAAATGCTCTGTTTCTCAAAATCCAGTGAATGTGGATAGAATAAAACAGTTATTCTACTCAATCTGGTCGTACATGGCTTATAGACCCCTTCGCAGTAAACGTCATGCATACGTAAGCGGAAATTGCGCGCGCAGCCTGGACCCAAAAAAGACTCAGAAATGCCTAGTTGTTGTGTTGTCGGGTGTCAGAATCGTAGCAGTGATGGGGTTAAAATGTACAGAATTCCAGCAGGATCTCACCCATTCCAAAAAAATCGCCGACGTCTATGGCTACAAGCCATCAAACGTGTAGACTGGGATGAAAGCACCATCAAAAATGCGCGGGTTTGCAGCGCCCACTTCATCACAGGTAAGATCAGGCTATTTATTAAATCTTTCTTTTTTATTCTTTCTAGTCTTCGTTTATTGATGTAGCAAAATACTTTGGTAACGTTTGTCTGATTAGCTGGGTCATAGTTACACAATGTAATGAATATTGTTAGCATGTTAACTTAGCTTTGCATGCAATTTTGTTTGTAGGAGAGGTCTCGCTTGACTCAAGCAGTCCAGATTTTGTGCCATCATTATTTGTGTATGCCGAAAATCACAATTTTAAAGCAAGGATGGAAAGGTAAAATTGTGTGCCCTCACTCTAAATGCCAACTTGCGTTGACTGCTCTAACCTAGCTCCCGCCCCGTTCAGTTTCATTTCTGCTCTCTGCCTCTCGCTTTTTACGCAACTCTGATTTCTCTTAGCTGCACTCTTTACACTATCATTCCTTTCATGCCATTACCTCCTGCAAATTGCTGTTTAGTGTTGTTATTTGCTGTTGTAGCTAAAGCCACATTGCCATCACATCACTGGCATAATTTGATTAAAACAAAATGAATATGAATGTCCCATTGTTAATCAAGTTGTACATGCCCGCACATAACATAATCATATGCGTCTAAAGACTTGTAGGCACGAAGTTTTTCGTGGGTGTACACTGAAGTCTTGTCAATAAGGTACGAGTATATATCTGGCCATTGTATACCAGGGAACTTACTAACATCGTCCGTCCACTCTTTAATTAAATACGGATCCGGTAGGCGATGTCCACTTGTTAGAGTTAACTTATTTATGTAGCATTCTCGATCTTGTAACGACAATTGTTTGGCATAATCTGACAGCTCATAATGCCGGTCTATGGGCAGCGCCATTGTTTCTGGGTCCAGGCTGCGCGCGCATCCTGGCAACGGTCGGTTTGTTTACAAACATGCGAAGGGGTCTATAGCCGACTCGGCGCTACGCTATCAGCTCATGTACAACTTGAGTTCATGGAATAACTGTTAAAGATCTAAAATCGATTATATCATGAAGTCTCGTCAGTGGCATATTAAGAATGATGGGGATCAAACCTGTTCTCACACACAAAACTTACACTTTAATGTCACCTGTCCTTTTGTGTCATTTGTACCTTCCTTGGACAATATGTGCTTAGTTTATCTACTTTTAGTTTCCCCTCCAAAGGCATTTAGTTTTTTTTTTTTTTCCCCTCTCATGGAATTTTAGTTATGCGGTCATAGTCAGTTTTGCCGGAGTCCCTGCTTGCACTCCGTGCAAAATGTATCCTGTTCTTACTCATTAGGTGACACTGGGCGTACCTAACAACCTGTGTCGTCGTCCCCCCCCCCCCGCCCCCCCACTCTTTCTGTCCCTCTGAGTTACACGTTGATCCTGAGACACCAGTGGTGCTGAGCTCTTCTGCTCCTCGGACCTGCCTGATCCATCCTGATACCCTACGTCTGGCTGGAGTCTCATCACATCACTCCTGTACAGGACGGCCCCATATGGACAGTCGAAAGTCGCACTTGGAAGACGCTCTGGACACTTACAGTAATGCTTTTATGTCTGAGGACTACAGTTAACTTGCTAACTTTAGGACTGCGGTTGTCATGAACAGTTTATAACATCAACAAAACAGACTTCATGTTAAAACTAGAATGATTTTCCTGGTTACACAGTTATACTTTGTGACTATATAGGACACTGTTACAGAAGCGAGTTATTTATAATCACGTTCTCTGTTATCACCCAAATGAGGATGGGTTCCCTTCTGAGTCTGGTTCCTCTCAAGGTTTCTTCCTCGTGTCGTCTGAGGGAGTTTTCCCTTGCCAACCGTCACCACAGACGTGACCATTGGGGATAAAATTATGGATAAAATTAGCTCATGTTTAAAGCCTTTAATTTTCTGTAAAGCTGCTTTGCGACAGTATCTATTGTTAAAAGCGCTAAAAAATAAACTTGACTTGGTTTAGGCCAAAAAAAAAAAAAAGCACATGATAATCCACCTTTGTTCACATTCGTTGCACCACAACTGTATCTCAAATGCTCCTTCTCAATCACTGATGTGTAATTGTATTGTAATCAGTACTGTTTGTTTGTGTGTTTATGTGTCTGTCTCTTAACAATCTAGTGTCTCAATGGTTGCACCAGTTGACTTCAAATTTTCAGGGTAGGTGGGCAATGGTCCGTAGATTACCTGATGAAATTTTGGGGGTAATCGGATCAAGGTCACCAGAAAGGTAAACCTTTTGGTCAAAATAACATCTCATCTCATTATCTCTAGCCGCTTTATCCTGTTCTACAGGGTCGCAGGCAAGCTGGAGCCTATCCCAGCGGACTACGGGCGAAAGGCGGGGTACACCCTGGACAAGTCGCCAGGTCATCACAGGGCTGACACATAGACACAGACAACTATTCACACTCACATTCACACCTACGGTCAATTTAGAGTCACCAGTTAACCTAACCTGCATGTCTTTGGACTGTGGGGGAAACCGGAGCACCCGGAGGAAACCCACGCGGACACGGGGAGAACATGCAAACTCCGCACAGAAAGGCCCTCGCCGGCCACGGGGCTCGAACCCGGACCTTCTTGCTGTGAGGCGACAGCGCTAACCACTACACCACCGTGCCGCCTCAAAATAACATATTTTCCATTATAACTCAAAAAATGGTTGCCGATAGACAAACGTCTACTATTATGAGCGTATAGGGACTCCCATATGGCCTTTCATTTAGCACCATGATCTTTGACCTTGAGTGACCATGAAAGGTCAAACTTAAGGTCACGGATTTTCAGAAGGCTGTAACTTGAAAATGGTTGATGGTGGACAAATATTTACCATTATCAACTTATAGGAAGTGCCATATGGGCTTTCATTGAAAGGTCAAACTCAAGGTCACAGATTTTCATAGGACTATAACCTGACAGGTGATGATTAAGAAATATTACCATTTTAGGTATAAAATAAGTGCTGTAAGGCGAGGTTTGTTTTGCCTGGCAACACTTGTTCTTTGTGAAATTGGGCTTTGATTTTAAATGCACTAATACTTCGCTCAGTAATGGCAGTGTATTCATTTACTCGAGCTGCTTTAACTGTAAAGCCTTCATATTCAGATCCTCTTAAAAAATCCCGAAGATGTCATTTGGTGTGTTTAGTTTTGGAGGTCAAGCTAAACTTTGCCGATCAGCAGATTTCCAGGAGCTGGGTTGGATATACACAAATAAACTAGTGCAACTCAAAGGGCAGTCTTTCTTCCGTGAACATGAACCGCTTGAGGGAACCTGGGCATGCTCAATTTCTCTTGGTCCTCTTTGTAGTTCTGCACATTTTTCTCCTGTAATTCTGCTTTGTATTATTCTAAAGAAAAGTGAGTTAAGAGTTTTTCCCCATTGTAAATGTTGTCCCAAAAGAATGAATGAAAACAACAAAGGAAGTACGCAGTGTATCATGAAGTACAACAGACTGGAACCTGTTGTTGTTATTATTATGTGCAGTTTGATTGTGCTTGTCCTCACCGAATTCACTGTAGCAGAAGTGCTCTATCTCATCCTTGTCCTTCCTGCATTCACTCAGACACACTGCATCATGGCTGAAATCTGATTCTGGAGGAGAAAGACAGAGGTGATGAGCTCAAAGAAGGGACGGGAAGGGACAGTCCATCAGACCAGAGGACTGTCAGTCACTTTGCGTGCACTTCTATTTCCTGATTTCCCCAGAGTCAGATGAAGGCAGGTCGAACCCTTAATCGCAACATAATTAAGGACTCGGGAATCCTTTTGAGTCCACATTTAGACTTATCTCTATCCTGAAAAGCCAATCTAAATCATTCTAAAGTGGTGGATAATTAAGGGGCATATTTTAAAATGACGCCACACAATGAATGCAACTGACTGTGACCATGAGTGGCACTTTGAAAACCACAGAGCTTCATTCCAACGCCCAAGCTGTCATTGCCGCGCCATTATCCCAGCCAAAGCGTCACATTCCAGCCAGTGTGGGACGGTTCAGGGCTATCTTTCTGATATCTGTAGTTTAATCACCGCGTCATAGCCCATTTCGCTTGGGCATATTTCAGATTCTTTTTTTTTTTCTCCACTAATCTTATGGCTCAGAGATCTTCAGCACAAAGGGCGCATTCAAAGTGTGCGAGCTAAGCAGCAATTTGCGGCTTGAGGGAGAGAGTAATTAGAATAACCATCCACCCTCAGAGATTTTCTCTCTCTCTCTCCTCTTTCCAACATGCACACTCATATTTCCTTCCAGTGATGGGATCTGAAAACTGTAAGGCACCATTTCCCAGACCTGGCCCTGTACCGCACATTTTCCCGTGTTTACTTGCCCTTCTCCACACAAAGCTTTTGGGTCAGATCGACTTGCTACTTGCAATATCAAATCTACAAAATGTTCATTTCCATGTTGCTTCAAATAACACATTTCAACTGGAGAGGCCACCAAAAGTTACATACTGCAGCTTTAAGAAGCTCTTCGTCATTTTTCAAATGCTCTACTACCTGCATGAGAAATCAGAACTGCAATGAAAACAATGACAAAACTTTTTTTTTTTCCCTACCATGAAAGGCCCCATGCTTTTTCTGGACACCGTATATGCCTTATGAGTTATCGTGAAAGATTTTTAGCAAAACAGGCCAGAGCTGAGTGTTCTGGTTGGGGGAGGAGCTAATTTCTGGACCAGAAAAACTGACATAGAAGCCTATAATGAAGAAATTGCTTGAATAATATTTGATGGTTATTACTAGTCTTAGAAACAGTGTTAACATTTTCATTTGCAGTTTTAAAGATTATTAAGCAAAGAAACTTTCGTGTTTAAGACCCGGATAAAGAAGTTTCTCTCACCTTTCTTGTGGATGTCGAAGTGGTAGAGCAGACTGGAAGAGCGCCGGTTGTACTGGATGAATGAGCGACTATTGTTCAAGCCCGATTTCCCTGGTCTATTCTCCTCGGGATCCATCCGACCATTCCCACTTTCTCTGTGTGTGTTAGACGATGTCTGTTGTGTACGTGATCTGGAGTTGTGATTCAGCTCGGAGTCACTGGATGGAGGGTTATTGGACTGCATTGGGCTTTCAGGTGGAGCCTTCTGTGTCTGTGTGCGGTTCGATGCCCCAACCCCGGTAGCAGGGACGACTTTATTAGGATGCCCATCATTACGCAGTTTCTCATTGTTATGCTCGATGGGAAGCCGCTCATCCCTCGAGCCCTTCTTGCTCTTGCTGTGTGTGCCTAATCGAGGATGAGGAGATAGCGGGTCTGGATGTTTGGGCCACATCCCTGGGGGCAGCGCCAGCTTCGGATCTGCAGATTTTTTGCCTTGCTCGAGCAGCTCATTGGCTGGTAGAGAAGGATCTTTGGTTCCTGCTTTGGTTTGGTTGCTGGAGGAGTCGGATGTTCCACTTTGTCCTGGCGGCGCTCCAATCAGAGAAAACAACTCTGTGAATAGACCCACAGTTAGCAAGCACTGCGTATTAAGTAAGATAAGATCTAAAACATGTTATAAGGAAATAATCAACAGTGAAGCAGAGTGACCTGTTACCACCCAGAAGTTGATTAGTTTCCAATAACAGCATGTCGCAAAGTGTTTAATTCCTCTTAAACCACAGCAGTTTCCCAATTATTACAATTTTAATTTATTTAAAAAAACAACTGGTGGTTTTTTTTAAAATCCATTTTTATCCAGTTCTGTTTAATCTTGTGGAATGTCCATGAGACATTGTTGATAGCGCTTACGTTTTCACAGCTATAAACAGTCGTTCCACTTTGTTTGTTCGTTTGTTTCGTCGTTTGTTTTCTCTCTCGACAAAAAAAACGGCTTCTCGTGCTACACGCAAAGCCGTCATAAAGACTTTCCCATGTCAGGAAACCTAGATCAAGCTTTATCTTTGACTATTACAAAACACTGACACTGGAGACTCCTTCCAAAAATGGGTAAAACCATAGTATATCAAAAATTACACACAGTTTTTAAATATCTGTGTACAATTTTGTGCATGAGTTCTTACCATAGAAATAACAAGAAGACATGGTCATCACTATCCCCTGCCAACGAGCATTTTATGAAGACCACTTAACACTTACGACCTTACAAGCTTTAATATTGTCTTGTGCATGTTACCAGCCATAACTCTGAAAATAATCGTTTCTCTTAAATGATTTTCAACCTCAATCATGATTCATGACCAGGAGTATGAGCACGCAAATTTTCATTGATGTAGCCTATGTAGTTTCTGAGAAAACTTGTCCAGACTGAGTCCACTTCTCATTCATCTCATCTCATTATCTCTAGCCGCTTTATCCTTCTACAGGGTTGCAGGCAAGCTGGAGCCTATCCCAGCTGACTATGGGCGAAAGGCAGGGTACACCCTGGACAAGTCGCCAGGTCATCACAGGACTCTGAAAATAATAATAATAAATCATAAATGATTTTTGAGCTCAACTTAAATCATGACCAGTAGTAAAGTTACATTGATGTAGCTTACGTAGTTTCTGAGAAAACTTCTCCAGATTGAAACGGACGGATGGACGGACAGACTAACTCCTGTATCCCCCTGCACGCTTTTTGGCGGGGGATAACTAGCACATTAGTATATTGTATGTAAACCTTGCAGCCGAGCTGTTGTCAAAACTACTGTTAAAGAATTTTTTGAACAAGAGCATTAATATAAACCTTTTGTTTTGTCTTGAAACTTGAACTAGTTTCAGATTTGCTGTTATAGAAAATTAATCAACACCTTCTGACCAATCAGCATTCAACAGTGCTTTTGTATCACACCATGTATCATACGCTATCAGAAATAGGGGTGCAGTAGGGGTCCATTTCTGTCCCCCAAGGTACAATCTACACTAATGTACCCCCTAGGGCTCATTATGCTTCTCATCTCATCTCATTATCTCTAGCCACTTTATCCTGTTCTACAGGGTCGCAGGCAAGCTGGAGCCTATCCCAGCTGACTACGGGCGAAAGGCGTGGTACACCCTGGACAAGTCGCCAGGTCATCACAGGGCTGACACATAGACAACCATTCACACCTACGGTCAATTTAGAGTCACCAGTTAACCTAACCTGCATGTCTTTGGACTGTGGGGGAAACCGGAGCACCCGGAGGAAACCCACGCGGACACGGGGTGAACATGCAAACTCCGCACAGAAAGGCCCTCGCTGGCCACGGGGCTCGAACCCAGACCTTCTTGCTGTGAGGCAACAGCGCTAACCACTACACCACCGTGCCACCCTCATTATACTTTTTAGAGCCAAAAAGTTACATACATGTCCCCAATCAGTATATAAAGGGTACCGCCCCAGCCATTGTACCCCTAAAGGTACAATAATGTACTTTATTTTCTGAAAGTGTAACTATTGGTGAATTATGGGTTAGCAGCATAGTCATGCAATTCTGCTCACTCGTACAGCAAAGTGCAAGGAACCAGATTTGCGTTTTTTTATTGTATTACTTCAATAACGGAAGGTGGAAGAGAGCTACATAAAAACTACACAAGAGTTTAAGAGATTGGCTTTTCTCTCATCACTTACAGTGTAATGATTGTACTTTTTAATTTCCATCAAATCATTCAACAACCACACTGGAGACTTGTTACTTTGTGTTTTCACCTCTGTTTGTTTCTCTGTTTCCAACGTAACTCAAAAAGTAGTGAACGGATTTTGATGAAATTTGGTGGAAATGTCGGCCATGGGCCAAGGAACAATTGATAAGATTTTGATGCAAATCTGGATATGTATGTGCATCCAGGATCCAGATATGTACACACATCCAGGATTTTTTTTTTTGTCTATTCTTAACGTAACTCAAAAAATAGTGAACAGATTTGGATGAAATTTGGTGGACAGCTTTAGTATTATCCTCAGTTCAAGTGATTTTATTTTGATGTTGATAATATGTGGCTTGGCGGAAGTATGCACTCTACCAAATAGCCTTCTAGTTATAAATGAGTTTGGAGCACACAGCTTCCTGGTTCTTTCCTAAAAGGAAATGTGCCAGAATTCCTCTCAGGGTAATCTCACATAGTTACAGATGCTGAAAATAGAGTAAATAGAGAGTCAATTAAAAAATAATAATAATAATGTAGCATATTGTTACCACTGCGTGTATTTATTAACATTGCTGCACTGGTCATTTTGCTGTGTAATACTGAATACTTTGAATTTCCCTCAAGCATTGCAGCACAAAGATGATAATTAAATGTTCGAGAGAGGATTACTCTGAATTATGCTGTCTCTCCCGGTTAGGATTATTGTTTAGCATTGTGGTATTTCTGGGAAACTGGGCTCAAATATTTTTCTGATTAACCTCATTATATCATAATCCAAATGAAATCTTTATGACTTTTGTTTCAGTGTAGTACAGTTTGGTAGGTGGGGTACAAACATTCAGTTATAACTGTTAGGTACGTTTGATTCAAGTGCACAAAACAAAACAAAAACCACCCAAGTGTCTAACACCAAACATGTTTTGGACGATTGATTGACTACTTTTTGAGTAAAAACAAAACCCAAACTGTAAAGTGCCTGTGATATTTTTTAACCATTATTATTATTATAATAATAATAATAATAATAATAATTATTATTATTATTATTATCAGCATCAAGAACAGAGTTGACAAGGAGAATGTCCCCCCGATGTGCTGATTTTGCGGAGAAAGAGAAGACACAATTAGTCATCTAACAGCAGAATGCAAGAAACTACTGTAGTGCAAAAAGAATACAAAATGTGGCGACATGATAAGGTTGGACAAGCCATTCACTGGAAGCTCTGTCAGAAGTTCAGTCTCCCAAGCAAGGATAAGTGGTATGACCACACTCCAGAAGGGGTAATGGAAAATGATCAAGTGAAAGTACTATGGGACTTCAGGGTTCAAACAGACCATCATCTTGAACATAATAGACCTGGTATGGTAGTATTGGAGAAAGACGGGAGAACATGTAATGTAATCGACGTAGCATGCCCCTTTGACACGCGAATGTTGGAAAAGGAACATGAGAAAATTGAAAAATATCAAGAACTTAAAAGAAAGGTTGGGAAGATCTGGAACTGCCGGAGAGTAAATGTAGTACCAGTTGTTACTGGAGCACTTGGGACAATCACTAAGAACTTCAAGGCATCGATAAACAAAATTGGATTGAAGGACAGCACTACGTTGCTTCAGAAAGCTTGCTTATCTGGAACAGCAAAGATTTTAAGAAAGGCACTAGACACCGAAGGGGCTATAGCTTGATGTCTAGATTACAAAAAATGCATTCACAGCTTACCATGTGAATTGCTGAAATAATAATCTCATCTCATTATCTCTAGCCGCTTCATCCTTCTACAGGGTCGCAGGCAAGCTGGAGCCTATCCCAGCTGACTACGGGCGAAAGGCGGGGTACACCCTGGACAAGTCGCCAGGTCATCACAGGGCTGACACATAGACACAGACAACCATTCACACTCACATTCACGGTCAATTTAGAGTCACCAGTTAACCTAACCTGCATGTCTTTGGACTGTGGGGGAAACCGGAGCACCCGGAGGAAACCCACGTGGACACGGGGAGAACATGCAAACTCCGCACAGAAAGGCCCTCGCTGGCCCCGGGGCTCGAACCCAGGACCTTCTTGCTGTGAGGCGACAGCGCTAACCACTACACCACCGTGCCGCCCTAAAATAATAATCATAATAATAATTTCATCTCATCTCATTATCTCTAGCTGCTTTATCCTGTTCTACAGGGTCGCAGGCAAGCTGGAGCCTATCCCAGCTGACTACGGGTGAAATCATTGTCAGCATCATAGACTCTTGGAAATATGTTCAAATATACAACATTTATCATGTAAACCTGGAAAGTTTCTTGATGCCTACAACAGAGAGTTTCTATGTGAGAAATGTTTCCATGTACAACAATTTTAGGAAGCTAAGGACTATTAAAAAAAAAAAAACCCAACCAAACTAGAATTTTAGTTGTAAAGGTTTCTAAACAAATATTAGAACACACCCTTCACACATAATGTCTCTTAATTCTACCTATTTATTAATAGACATTACAACTATTTCGATTTGTCATCATGGATTATCTGTTTCTGGTAGAAAGGTCCATACGAGGAGACGAAGCTTCTCTTTCCATACAAATTGTGAAGATCATTTCTTGGGCAGGTACAAAATGAAAAGAGAAGAAGAAGTTAGGTAATAATAAAACGTACGTTTACCAGTCTTACCATTAACAGCATGCTCTTCAGCATCAGAGAAGGCGAGAGCCACAGAGAGGAGAAGCAAAATGCCAGACATGTTATTGATGAACATGAGCAGCTTCCTTATGGAGAGAAAGTCTTATTGAGACGCTGCAGCTCAGAGTGGTGGCGGGTTTTTATCCTCACTGTGAATTCTTAGAGTAAAGGGGTGGGATGGAGGGACGATCAGCTGACCAGTGTGGGTTTACCCTAGAGAGAGAGAGAGAGAGAGAGACTCTTTAGATTAAAATTACTACAGTTATTACTGTTGCTATTATTGCAATCATAATAGTTATTATTGTTCTTGCTGTTATAGATTAATTATTATTATTATTGATATTATTCATCTCATCATCTCTAGCCGCTTTATCCTTCTACAGGGTCACAGGCAAGCTGGAGCCTATCCCAGCTGACTACGGGCGAAAGGCGGGGTACACCCTGGACAAGTCGCCAGGTCATCACAGGGCTGACACATAGACACAGACAACCATTCACACTCACATTCACACCTACGGTCAATTTAGAGTCACCAGTTAACCTAACCTACATGTCTTTGGACTGTGGGGGAAACCGGAGCACCCGGAGGAAACCCACGCGGACACGGGGAGAACATGCAAACTCCGCACAGAAAGGCCCTCGCCGGCCACGGGGCTCGAACCCGGACCTTCTTGCTGTGAGGCGACAGCGCTAACCACTGCACCACCATGCCACCCTTTGATATTATTCCTGCAATTAAATTTTTTCTCTTTTTACTTTTAATTTTACTTTTTTCTCCTTTTCTCCTCCTTTTTTCATCATCCTTTTTCTATTTTTGTGTTGTATAAACATTCTTCTTCTTCTTCTTCTTCTTCTTATTATTATTATTATTATTGCAATTTTATAATCACTATTTTTTCTTTTCCTCCTTCTTTCATCGTCCTTTTACTATTTTGTGTTAAATTAATATAAAAAAATAAATTGTTGTTGTTGATGATATTTAAGATGTTGTTGTTGTTATTATTACCCTAATTTCCTTTTCCAGATTGTATTTCCAAAGCTTGAAAATATTGCATCTCATGATAGTTTATTGATGTTACTCATAGTGAATTAAATTAATTAAAATTATATTGAGTCTTGGTATGACATTGTATTTTATTATTTTATTATTGAGTATCAGTAGGATGTGAGCAGTAAATGATCTAGCTGTGTGGATTCACTGCTCTCTACTGGACACTGGAGAGATTTTCTTTACTGCCCTTTAATCTGTAATGACCAGATCCTTAGGTACATATAAAATATATACAGTATAACTACATATAAAATACAAGAGCGACGTATAAAATATGATTTGATAGTCAGCATGACAAACCACAACACTTATTAATGAATAAACAAATAAGCCAAAATCAAACTACAAATTAAACTCGGCACTATAGTCTTACAAAAACAAACAAGCATGTTTTACGGTTTCTTTTTATTATATAACTTTTTTTTTATGTTGACCTCACGTTTATATGTGGCAGTTGTGGTTCAGTGGTTAAAGCTAGACGGCCTTTTGATTTAATAAAATCGGTCAAATTTAGTTCCCTCTGAAATTTGGTCATTTGTGATATTTGTTTATTTCTGTAATATCTCACAGAATATCGGGTCATTCTGTTGCTGAGAAGTTATTTAATTTGACGGGATTCCCGAGCAAACGATGTGCAGGAAATCGCTCGCTTCGTGCAGTCAAGCAGACAGAGGAACTCCGTGTGTGTGTGTGTGTGTGCATGCACAGGTTTACCTTTGACCCTGTACTGACAGTTCCATCATTCTGTCACTAAACAAACAGCTGATCACACCGAGGTGCTCGCTGACCACTGATATTTATGAGTTTGGTCCTGCATTTCTTTTCCTTTGCATATAACATAACGTCTTTTCTTCTCACTTTCCGTGACTGGAGTCGGTTTTTCACTTTTCATTCACATACTCACATCCTCCATTTTTCTCTCTCGTTTCAAATTTGTATCCCGCAATGCCTTGTGCGAACGGGGAAAGCCCATCACGTGACGGATGATGTAATATCTTGAATTGGGTCATGGTGAAGCAGGAAAAAATATAGCAGAGAATTTAGGGCCATGTGGCCCTAAATTCATTATTTGTTCTATTAAAAAAAAAGAATAAAATTGTAAGTCTGTGATTCGAATTTAGTAGCTTTTTTGGTCTGCTAAACAAAAATAATTGGGTGTTGGGGAAAATTCCTTTTATGACCTAAACTTAAAATCTGAAAGGCAGTCTACCTTTAAGGTTCTTGGTTCAAGCTCCAGCACTGCTAAGCTGTCACTGTTGGGGCCCTTACCCTCTGCTTCAGGGATGCCATATCATGACTGACCCTGTGCTCTGATCCCAACTTCCTAACAAGCTGGAATAGGCGAAGAAAAAATTTTCACTGTGCCGTATTGCATATTAGACTAATAAAGGCTTCTTTTTCTTCTTCGAATACAATTTATATAGTCAGACCACAACATAGTGACATTTTAAGGCTTGTAATGTGAGAAATACTGTAGAGCAATTCTATATTGTCTTATAGATGGATTATACGGTACATTATATTGTACTTCTCTGCAATCAGTTATAGCTTTATTCCATGGTTTCATGTGCATTTTATTAATATAAGCAACTTTGATCTGAATTTGAACGCATTAAAAGTGGTATGAGTATTTTAAAAGCGTTTATGCATTTAAAATTATCTAAATATTAATAGTTTTATCCGATTCAGACGTTATTAAACTTCATTTCTGGCCGTCGTTGGATGTTTTTTTTCATAGCTCAAAACTGTGATATTTTCGACCCAGATGGGACTCGAACCCACAATCCCCAGCTCCGGAGGCTGATGCCTTATCCATTAGGCCACTGGGTCATCACGCTCCGCAATGAGGAAACTGACGCTTTTAAACAATAGACATACCAAATAGTCAGGGGTAACATTTTCGAGGATTTCTATTGAAAAAGAAATAAAACAACCGAAAGTATCGTTTTGTGTTTTTACTAAATCAAAGCACGAATTTCTCGCAATTATTGTTTCGATTGTCACTTCACGCATAACGTGAAGTCTCGCGACAACCGTTCGAGAGCACGCTTTGCTTTTATATGTCATCAAGAAGAGCCAATGAGCGTCTTGGTTTTTTCAAGATGTCCAATCAGCTGTAGGGGCCGACCTGAGTAGTCCCGCCTGCCTAGCAACGTCACTGTCATCCGGAGCAAGAAGGAAACCAGGCGCGAGAAAAGCAGCTGTCCGGGACAACCAGGTTTATTTATTTATTTATTTATTTATTTATTTAAAAATATAACACAACACCACCTGAAGGGTCCGACAACCGTCTGAAAAGGTGTAACAACAGTATGGAGTGGGAGTTTTAGTAATATTATGGTGTTTAATGAGTTTGAAGTTGATTTATTGTATTTTTTTATAAGCCCTCATGGGAGCAGAGAGCCACTTCAGTGAAATTCGTCCGGAAATATGATGAAATATGACTCATGTTCTTTTGTCGTAACCACCGCGACATGTTAACAGCACCATAACTCGGTGTATAGCGCGTTTAAGTCATTATTTTATATCTGAAACAGTGTCCGTGTGGCACAGGGTCCATTCCCAGTACACTGTTATAACCTGTCAGTAACACGAGCTTTGTTTCACAGGGGAGAGGATGTGCGCATGCGCCAGTGACAGCGTCTCGCGTTTGAACCAGTTCAAAAATAAAGGAAAGGATGCAAACGTCAGTGAAGTGTTTTGCTTTATTCCCTTATCCTCAGTGAACACTGCTCATATCCGAACCGAGCGCTGACAGCGTTTCTTTTCCTCTCTCAGGAGCTGAGGAGAAGGAGGATGGAGGTCAGTGTGGAGCTCCGAAAAGCAAAGAAAGATGAGCAGATTTTAAAAAGGAGAAATGTAAATCCCTGTTTACCAGATTCTCAGGATCCAAACCACAACTCACAGGTAACATTTTATCCCGTATTTTGAAAGGAATTCAGCTCATACATAAAAAGCTTGGCATAAAAATGGTACCTACTGCCATCTGTAGGGAGGCAAACTCTCGCGGTTACCAGAGAACCAGCCCCCCATTCTAACTAACCCTGTCTATATAATAGGCCAGGGGTCACCAAACTTTTTTCTCTGGGGGCCACATTGTCGTTCCTGACTGTGATGGGGGGCCGGGGTCGAGTCAGCTATCTCATCTCATTATCTCTAGCCGCTTCATCCTTCTACAGGGTCGCAGGCAAGCTGGAGCCCATCCCAGCTGACTACGGGCGAAAGGCGGGGTACACCCTGGACAAGTCGCCAGGTCATCACAGGGCTGACACATAGACACAGACAACTATTCACACTCACATTCACACCTACGGTCAATTTAGAGTCACCAGTTAACCTAACCTGCATGTCTTTGGACTGTGGGGGAAACCGGAGCACCCGGAGGAAACCCACACGGACAGAACATGCAAACTCCACACAGAAAGGCCCTCGCCGGCCCCGGGGCTCGAACCCAGGACCTTCTTGCTGTGAGGCGACAGCGCTAACCACTACACCACCGTGCCGCCCGAGTCAGCTATATAACATAGAATTGTATGATCCAGCAGCACGGTGGTGTAGTGGTTAGTGCTGTCGCCTCACAGCAAGAAGGTCCGGGTTCGAGCCCTGTGGCCGGCAAGAGCCTTGCTGTGTGGAGTTTGCATGTTCTGTCCGTGTGGGTTTGCTCCGGTTTCCCCCACAGTCCAAAGACATGCAGGTTAGGTTAACTGGTGACTCTAAGGCCAAGTTTACATTAGACCGTATCTGTCTCATTTTCATCGCGGATGCACTGTCCGTTTACATTAAACCGCCTGGAAACGCCGGGAAACGGGAATCCGCCAGGGTCCACGTATTCAATCCAGATCGGGTCTGGTCCGGTGCTGTGTAAACATTGAGAATACGCGGATACGCTGTGCTGAGCTCTAGCTGGCGTCGTCATTGGACAACGTCACTGTGACAACCACCTTCCTGATTCGCTGGCGTTGGTCATGTGACGCGACTGCTGAATAATGGCGCGGACTTCCGCCTTGTATCACCTTTCATTAAAGAGTATAAAAGTATGAAAATACTGCAAATACTGATGCAAATACTGCCCATTGTGTAGTTATGATTGTCTTTAGGCTTGCCATCCTTCCACTTGCAAGTGGTAAGTGATGCGCATGCCCGACATGCACTGGGATCACACACACAGCGGCTCAGTCCCGAATCACTGCTCGTGTGCTCCACTCGCGCGCTCTGTGAGCTGCGCAGGGCCGGAGTGCGCACCCTCCAGAGGGCACTCGCTGTTCAGGGCGGAGTGATTTGGAGCGCAGGATGCCTGCGGAGCCGAGCGTATCCGTGTATTGGCGTTGCTGTGTGCAGGCAAATCGTGTATTGGTGTTGCTGTGTGCACACTAATCGTTTTAAAAACGTTAATCTGATGATCTGCTGATACGGTCTAATGTAAACCCCACCTAAATTGAGCATAGGTGTGAATGTGAGTGTGAATGGTTGTCTGTGTCTGTGTCAGCCCTGTGATGACCTGGCGACTTGTCCAGGGTGTACCCCGCCTTTCGCCCGTAGTCAGCTGGGATAGGCTCCAGCTTGCCTGTGACCCTGTAGAAGGATAAAGCGGCTAGAGATAATGAGATGTATGACCCAGACAAATATGACCACCAGCAGGCCTCATTGTGTAGTAGAGATTACTAGCCTGGCACAGCCATCCACACTACTATATCAACACTTGATTCCTGGCACATATTTGTTTATCTTTACTAGTGGTTTGCAAAAGTAGTAATCGAGTCTTCACACTTTGTTTTAATTTGAAATACCACTGATATTCCATTTATTTATTTTCTAATAAAAATAACATCAAAGCTGTCAAGGTAAGAAACATCTGCCTAGTTGAGGTGATTGACCCTGGCAAAGGGGAGTGGAAAATTATAAATTGTAGGTAGGCCTGTTGATATTATTAATAATAATTGTGTGCAGCACTTAATAAAGGTCAAATAACTCATACACGTTGTTCCCCAAATCTTCGGTTCGCCTGGTCATAGCAGGTGCGGAGAGACTCACCGCGTTGAGCGCATCTTTCTTGTCGGGACACACCTCCTCGGCCACAGCAAGCATGCATACTTTAACAAAGTCCCCATCAGTAAACGGCTTTCCATGGGTAGCTAGTAGGTGAGCTACCTTATAGCTAGCTCGGACAGCAGCCTGGTTGATCTGGGTTTGGCGAAGGAATACATTCTGTTGTGCAGCCAGTCCGCATTTCATCCTCCGAATCCTGTCTTCTCTTGTTTGCCCTCACAAACTAGCATACTCTTTGTGGCGGGTTTCGTAGTGACGACGCAGATTATGTTCTTTGAAAACCGACACACTTTCTTGACATACAAGACAAACTGCACGGTCCTTACACTGAACGAAAAATAATCGGCGGTCCACTGTTCTTTAAAAACTCTGCACTCTCTGTCACCTTTTCACTTACCGCTAGCCATTTTGCTGTCCTGAACACTGACAGTTCTCTGCGCGTGCGCTGCCTGTCACTGCTTGATCGCGAGCATATGACGAAAATTCGGAAAATATGAACAGTTCATTTTATAACTAAATATCAATTTTAATTGATAAAATCAACAAAATACAAGATGCAGACATGTTATTATTCGCCAAAAAGCAATTTAAAAAAATAGGCCATGACCACTTTTGGGGATTGCCTCATAGGGCCGGTTCAAGTGGTGAGGGGCTGGGGGGCCGGTCAAAGGGGGGTGGCAGGCCGGAGTCAGCCCGTGGGCCGTAGTTTGATGACCCCTGTAATAGGCCAAAGTCAGAGGGCTATAGAAATCCTCAGTGAAATAAACCCCGACAGGGTGATCGGCAAGAAGGTTCCGGGTTTGAACCTCACAGCTGACGGGGTCTTTCTGTATGGAGTTTGCATGTTCTCCCCATGTCTGCGTGGGTTTCCTCCGGGTGCTCCGGTTTCCTCTGACATTTCGAATGCATGCAGATTAGGTAAAATACACCTCAAAGTGCTGGGTAGTACTGGGACAGGAGGCTGCCTGGGAAGACCAGGTCCTGGCATGGGAGGGACTTTGACTTGACTGATCTCAGAAACGTATAATATTAAGAACAATTTGTTACGTGTAGTTATTACACAGTTCATTTGGTCAGTTGTAGCAGTCTACATGTTACTGTACTATGGACTACGTCAGGGGTTTTCAAAGTGTGGGAGAGTCAGCTCCCCCCCAGAGAGCAAATAAACAACAGCGCCCCCACTTACAATTTTTGTTGTTGCTATACTTAATGTTCCATTCGTATTTTTAAAAAATGGTTGTTGTACACATTTTTATTTTTTTCTTTTACACATTTTAATCATCTGTGCTTTTTTAAAACATCTTTTTTTTTTTTTACACATTTTAAACATCTGAGCTTTTTTAAAAAACATCTTGTTTAACACATTTTAAACGTCTCATAGCATCGTTAGCTAGCACCTCTTGGCAGACGACACACTGTGGCAGTGGACAGATCCAGTCCATGAAAATCCAAACTTTAAATAATCGTGGTCATACTTCCTTCTTTTTTTGCTTGGCCCAGACTCTGTCTCCTCACTCACTGTAGCTTTAGGTACTAAAAATCGATCCATTTTGTCTCTGGCAAAGGCTAGGCTGAAGTTCTCTAAATGTCCGCAATAGTAACTTATTCTGGTTTATTTTTCCTCACGTTGCCCCCCCCCGGAAGAACTCTGGCGCCCCCTAGGGGAGGCGCGCCCCACACTTTGAAAAGCTCTGGACTACGTCATTACTGGAAGCAATAAAATAATTTTAAATCAATATTTTGTATCAAATTGTTGATTCCTTTACTGTGTAGCTGTGTAGTAAGCAGGATAATGTACATCGACCCATTTATGATTGCCCATTACCCATTCATCCACTTCATGTCAGGGTCATCACCCTGTCGGGGTTTCTTCTTTTTCTTCTTCTTTCGGCTGCTCCTATTAGGGGTCGCCACAGCGGATCCGTTCCGCATGTTTGATTTGGCATCAGATGCCCTTCTTGACCCAACCCTCCCCAATCTATCCGGGTTTGGGACCAGCACTAAGCATACACTAGTTTGTGCAACCCCAGTGGCTGGGTATTTTACCTAATCTGCATGTATTTGAAATGTCAGAGGAAACCGGAGCACCCGGAGGAAACCCACGCAAACATGGGGAGAACATGCAAACTCCATACAGAAAGGCCCCGTCAGCTGTGAGGTTCAAACCCGGAACCTTCTTGCCGATCACCCTGTCGGGGTTTATTTCACAATAATAACCGACTCGCTGTACATTATTCCTTACGTATTTAAGAGTCCTCACCAAGATAACATGACATAAATAAACTTGTTTTATTGCTGTAAATACTACTTCGAACAAAAGTAGAACAAAATATATGAGACTTTTGATAAACATCAAATGTATTAAAATATGTACAGAGAAGTTTAAAAAAAATCAGATCCATTGTACTACAGAGTACTATTACTAATGAACATT
The DNA here is from genome assembly GCF_027579695.1 of Neoarius graeffei. Classification (NCBI taxonomy): domain Eukaryota; kingdom Metazoa; phylum Chordata; class Actinopteri; order Siluriformes; family Ariidae; genus Neoarius; species Neoarius graeffei. Next base: position 16,806,457 of record NC_083572.1, read on the forward strand.
AAAGGAAATTGTGTGTTGTGTGGGCCTGCCTTGTGAACATCAGAATCATGTTTATGGGTCAAGTATGTTGACACACACACAAGGAATTTGGGTCTGGCAGTTGGTGTCTCTCTCTCTAGCGATACAGAAAAAAAATTTGGGGGGGGGGGGGGGGGGTGTGAATATACACTACCGTTCAAAAGTTTGGGGTCACTTTGAAATGTCCTTATTTTTGAAAGAAAAGCACTGTTCTTTTCAATGAAGATCACTTTAAACTAATCAGAAATCCACTCTATACATTGCTAATGTGGTAAATGACTATTCTAGCTGCAAATGTCTGGTTTTTGGTGCAATGTCTACATAGGTGTATAGAGGCCCATTTCCAGCAACTATTGCCGCTTTTCCACTACAAACGCGGCTGAGTCGGGCTGAACCGTGCCGTGCCGAGTTGGGCTGAGCGGGGCTATTGAAGTTGCATTTCGACTACAACCGCGCTGAACCGTGCTGGCTGGAAGTGGGTGGACACATTGGGTGGAGTTAGCGAAAGTGGGTGGACTTCACGTGATGTCGTTAAGCGGTGCAAACAGTGACATCAGTGATCTTTTAAGCGGTAGTCTCACAACCCGAATAGTAAACAATAAACATGGAGGACATGGAGTCGTTAGTGTTGCTGGTCTTGGTGCTGTGGCTTGTTGTCACTGACAACGCCAACAGATACTGGCAAGAGCGTATAGATGAGGCGAGGCGGCGCATAAGGCTTCAGAAATTCTCGTAATTCGTAATTCTTCTCCTTCCGGGTTTGCGGTGTTTACAGATCCCAGCGTGCTCGCGGGGCGTGTGTGGGCATGTGAGGACACTCCTCCTCACCAATCAGTGCACAGGGGAGTGTCTGCTCACGCCCCCAGCCTCACTCGGCTCGGTTTGGCTCGCTTCAGCCCCACTCCAAAACCATGCGAGTTTTAGGGGCTAAGCAGGGCTGAAGCGAGCTGAGTCATGCTGTTCTTTGGTAGTCGAAACGCGAGCCGTGTCGGGCTGAAGTGAGCTGAAGCGAGCTGAAAAAGGGTAGTGGAAAAGGGCCATAACACTCCAGTGTTCTAATGGTACAATGTGTTTGCTCATTGCCTCAGAAGGCTAATGGATGATTAGAAAACCCTTGTACAATCATGTTAGCACAGCTGAAAACAGTTGAGCTCTTTAGAGAAGCTATAAAACTGACCTTCCTTTGAGCAGATTGAGTTTCTGGAGCATCGCATTTGTGGGGTCGATTAAATGCTCAAAATGGCCAGAAAAATGTCTCGACTATATTTTCTATTCATTTTACAACTTATGGTGGTAAATAAAAGTGTGACTTTTCATGGAAAACATAAAATTGTCTGGGTGACCCCAAACTTTTGAACGGTAGTGTATGTATATGTAATATAAGAAAAAATGTATATATGTTAAAAAAAAAAGTAACCTGCAGTTGATATAACTGAGCTGAGGGGCTTTATGACGATGCTGGAATTTGAACCCATGACCATCTGCGTTATAATACAGCATCTTAACCTGTGAGTAACTAGTACGAGTAGTTTCCCTGGTTCAGTGCACTCCTTTAATGCGAGTTAAGGCAGCATAGAGGCGAGTGACTCAATGGTAGCTGGTTGTGGTAGTTGTGTTGACTCCGTGGTTGTATTTTTGAATCCCAGCACCACCAAACTGAGTCTGGGAACAAGCCCCATAACCTTCAGCGGTTGTATCCGACATAAACCGCAAGTTGCAAAACAACACTGTTTCCAGTGTCTTACTCTAAAATTTACAGTAATTATTTTCAGTGAAGCTAACTATTTACGTACTTACGGAATACTAGATTATGATGTCTACCAGGAAGGCAAACAAGGTGGAATAACTCACTTTTATTGATAAAAACATAGTACATTCAACACACACATTGCAACATCCAGGGTAGGAAATGTACACATAATCCTTAACAATGCTTCGTAACATATTCTTACATTCTCAGTGTAACAGAAATTCAGGGGTCTTTATTTATGAAACCGAGTGAAAGCTAGACACCCTTCAAGCTGTTCAAAACAGGATCAGCTAAGATATCCGTTGGACATAAAAAGAGCAAAATGTCTTTCGGCAGATTCTACCGTAACTGGATCCATTAATCACTTGCCCACAAAATAAGAAATGTTTCTTGTCCTTTTTTCAGTGAGGTAATATTTTCAAGATTGAAAATATGGTATTTGGTCTTCTAAAACAGCACGTCATTTAAAAATACACTGAGTATATCAATAAAAGATTTTTAAAGAATGAAGTTCTTTTTCTTTGACACGTCTGACAGACATAACTCCCATTTTAAAAATCACTTTCATTATCCCTGTTGCTATCGTCAGTGAATTTCTGTCAGATGACCTGACGATAGACTCAGCCATTTGGTAGTTATCGTGTGGAAGCAGGCTTTATCATTTTTGGGTGTCAACAGATAGAGTTGAAATAGATTAACAGCGAAAAAACTATTTCGTTCACGAGAAAAGCCCACAGTTATTTTTAAAACATGCTATCGTCAGTCTGTCAGTCAAATGCACCTGACGATAGCAAAATTCAAGCCCTCACCACGCACATGTTGACTGACGCAAAGAGGAAATTCTACTGCGCATGATTTTTGTGACAGCAGACATTTACTTCCGGGCAAGACTTGGAGTTCTGACAGCTAGATTTCATCAAATAAATCAAGGTAAGATTTTCAGTCAGCTCTCCTGACGATAGAAATTTTTGACGATAGAAACATTGAGAATATATTTGTGCATTCATATTTAAATTTTTCTGGAGGAAAACTATCATAAGTTGAGATAAATCAGAGCCACTTGCGACCCTTTCAGCCGACAGGCCATTTCAATGTGTTATTTCCCCGCGAAAGTGACACAGTCGTGTCTATCGTCACTGTTCTGACAATTATTGTTGATATTTCAATTTTGAAAATAAATTTTATATTTTTTATTTCAATATTTTATTTTATTATTTGGTTCTAGTGATGAGGTATTTCATATTATTACTAAATTTGTCAGATTAATAATGTAAGAAACAGTTTTGTTGCTATTGTCATCTAGAGTGTCTGTCAGAATATGATGGTAGACGTTAGTTCGTCTGTCAGATTTTGATGATAGAAACCGATGTGTTTCTATTGTCATTTAGCATGTCTGTCATGTCAGGCTTTTATTAATTAGTTACCAGGACTACTGTCCTAAAATTTACTGTGAATGTCCAAGACCCCAAATGCTACTAGAAAAACTTAATAGAATGATCAAAATAATCAATTCAGCAATTTAAGGAGATGGGACTTAACTGGCCTCTGTTATGGTAGAATCTGCCTTTCCAGTATCAGCTCCCAGACCGACACGCCATATTGGATTGGTGCAACTCTACGAAATATTCACGCAGTATGACAAAAACATGATCGTTAAAATGAGATGACATACCATTTCATACACCACCTCTTTATCACTGAAGGCTGGGACAATGATACAGCACATACAGGAGGACTTATATGATTTCTTTTCCACCCTGCAGTCGTTCCAGCATTGGAGCGTTGAGGAGATCATCAACGGTGTAAACAGTCAGTGTCTGGATCATCAGTTGCAGGCCACACAGGCAGCCAGGTAAGAGACACCGCATCTTTCACACTTCATTTGGGCCACTAATGCCGCTTTTCCACTACAAACGCGGCTGAGTCGGGCTGAGCCGTGCCGTGCTGAGTCGAGCTGAGCGGGGCTGTTGGCCTTGCATTTCGACTACAACCGCACTGAACTGTGCTGGCTGGAAGTGGGTGGACACATTGGGTGGAGTTAGCGAAAGTGGGTGGACGTCACGTGATGTCGTTAAGCAGCGCAAACAGTGACATCAGTGAGCTTTTAAGCGGTAGTCTCACGACCCAAATAGTAAACAATAAACATGGAGGACATGGAGTCGTTAGTGTTGCTGGTCTTGGTGCTGTGGCTTGTTGTCACCGACAATGCGGACAGATACTGGCAAGAGCGTATAGATGAGGCGAGGCGCATAAGGCTTCAGAAATTCTCGTAATTCGTAATTCTTCTTCTTCCGGGTTTACGGTGTTTACAGATCCCAGCGCGCTCGCGGGGCGTGTGTGGGCATGTGAGGACACTCCTCCTCACCAATCAGTGCACAGGGGAGTGTCTGCTCACGCCCCCAGCCTCACTCGGCACGGTTTGGCTCGCTTCAGCCCCACTCCAAAACGGTGCGAGTTTTAGGGGCTAAGCAGGGCTGAAGCGAGCCGAGTCGTGCTGTTTTTTGGTAGTCGAAACGCGAGCCGTGTCGGGCTGAAGTGAGCTGAAGCGAGCTGAAGTGAGCTGAAAAAGGGTAGTGGAAAAGGGCCATAAGGTCTCATTTACACAGGTTTTAGGCCACTTTCTTTTACATTAATGGGATTTCGCAGACGCTCTTATCCAGAGCAACGTACAAGATATCCAGAGCAGCCTGGGGAGCAGTTGGGGGTTAGGTGCCTTGCTCAAGGGCACTTCAGCCATTTCTGCTGGTCCAGGGAATCAAACCAGCAACCTTTTGGTCCTGAAGCTGCTTTTTTAACCTTCAGGCCACGGCTTTGAGCTTTAGACCAAATGTATAAGTCACTATCTGGTTATTATGAGTTCTTTAACTCAACAACTGGCAAACAGTACAAATTCCACAACCAAGATAATACTGCTGGGGGGAGGGGGAAGGGGAAAAAAACCCAACAACAAACAAACAGCTTGGTCTGGACCAGCTACCACACTGGCCAAGCTGATCAAACTGGTAGACCAGGGGTGGGCAATTATTTTTTCCATGGGGCCACATGAGAAACAGAAAATTTTGTGGAGGGCCGGACCAAAAGGCTGAACTAAATTCTGCATAATATTAATTGTATTTCTTTATATAAAACAATAAATAACATTGTTTTTACAAGCTGCTAAGACTGGTAAGAGTATGGAAAAAAACGAGGTTGCCTTACAAAAAATTTCATTTATTCAATCAAATTTCCCAAAACAATGGTTAACAAAATGTCAACGTTTGTAACATATTTTTTTTTTCAGTCACATTCACCCCAAAACACAATAAAGACATCACAATATTGTCTTTCTACTCCAAATATCAAGCAAGATACATCATATTATAATAATGATGCCCACATTTGTAGTCTAATCACCTCATTTGGTGTTTTTCAGTTTTTTATTTGTTCAGTGAGAGAAATCTAGTCTCTGTTGGTCTTTAACGAGTGCATCAGAGTCAGATTAAATGTCTGAGGTGGAGATGTGAAGCACAGCTGACAGATGATCATCAGTCGATTCGGTGTAGGTATCAGATTGGCTCAGGCGCCTGCTGGTGACGTCACAATATGTGATTGGCTGGACCGTTTGAAGGATGACGTACAAGTTTGTGGTTGGTCTGGACAAATTACGGAAGTAGTTATCGCAGGATTAGGTTTCGGGGGATTTTATGTCATGTTCATGTCGCGCGCATTGCGTTTTTGTTGAACACAACTTCAAAATAAAAGCAATACACATTCAGTCCATGCATGGGGTAAAATTAGAAAATACATTTATTTTGGAATTTCTAATTAACCTTACGCGGGCCGGTCAGAATGAACTAAAGGGCCGCATGCGGCCCGCGGGCCGTAAAATGCCCAGGTCTGTGGTAGACCATCTTTTCCAGGTTACTTAATGAAACAAAACAACAAATGTTTTCTCATTGCTTTGCCGTTATTTTCTTATAAACGACTTTTCTACATCGGATTAGTAGCCGTGATTCAAAAACGGCTTTCTTTCAGCTGGAGAAAACAATCGACCGGTTTGATTACCTCGGTTTGTGTTGCGGCAGCTGGTAGCTTGTCCGACTAAGCTGGATTTTTCAATTGGGAACTTGGCCGACCAAGAGTGATTCGAGCGTTTAATCCATACAAGGACTCAGCCATCACTAAGGGTGTATTCAGACCAGGATAGTTCGATAGTTCACTTGCTTTGGTCCGAACCAAATGTTTTTTTTATTCTTTCATTTTGGTGCGGTTCGCTTTCAAACTGTACATTTTAGTAAGCGGACCAAAATCCGTCAACAAAGCCACGCGCCCTGAGATCGTTCAGCTATTGGTCAGAGACGACACGCGCACAAAGCGTTAAGTTCAAAAGCAGTCATGGAGGCTTTCCGTGCTGTTATTCTTTTTAATGTCATCAAAGCTATATGTTTTTTCCAGTTTTTACTGTTTTCACAATTGTGCGATTACTATGCTGTTGTACAAGTAATTTATCAACGACGACGACAAAGGGCAAGGCGGCTACGGAGGATAGCGCTGATGAGCGCACATCATGTTGTGACAGTTCTGGCTCTTCACGCAAGACGGAGGAGGTATGTGTCGGGATATTCGCCTTATCCATCGTAATAGATGAATTTCTTTTTTGCGTCGCTAGTACCGCCACATTTTGAAAGAATGTCCCTGATTTTAATGTAGGTCTGACGGAGTTTCTTCACTTTTAGCCGACATTGTTCTGGGGAGCGCGTGAACCCCTTCTCCTTCATTTTCTCACTGAATACAGCAAACACGTCGGCATTTTTGTGTGTTCTCTCCAAAAGCTCAGATATGTGGACATCTGCCCATATATCCACAAGGGTACGCGTTTCTTCCTCGGCCCACGTTTGCCCCCTACTCATTTTTTGTACTCTGTAGTCTAGCCTACCACTGGTCTGAATGACTGAACGACTGTTGTAAGGTTCCCTTGACAACCGAAACAGTGTTTGCACTTTGCGGTGGAGTGTCAAGACTCTGTTTCCCATAATGCTCGACAAACGACGGAAGCTCCCGAGGTACAAAAAAGCAAAACTGTCGGATTAGGTCCGGTCTGCTTTCACACCTCCAAAAGATCCACACCAGGGTTCCTTTGGTCCGGACCGAGTCCGACCTTGCAGCTCGGTCTCGGTCCGCTTGTTTGGTCCGGACCAGAGTTCGGTGGTTTGTATTCAGACCAACCCAAAAGGTCCGGACCAAGGGAAATTTGGTTCGTTTGGTCGTTTAGTCCGGACTAAACAACGTAGGTGTGAATACGCCCTAAAACTCAGGATTTTCATCTTTTAAGCAAGATGTGATGGGTTTAGTTTGTGCACAAGTTCTCATGAGCACCACATGTTTCATTTTCAAACTTCCTCTTGTGGTTCTGAATATCACATGGTTGTATAAGACAACTGGATTCCTGGTTCCTTTTTTTGCGGTTGTCAAACTCAACGTTTCTGTGTCTCTTATCACGTATTCTGCATTGCTAAATAAATGAACGCTGCATTCAGCTTCTCTCTGAGCTGCTTTGTGCTTTTGTTATCACCACCATTCCTGTTTTTTTTTTGTATTTTTTTTATTTGCATTGTTGCCAAGTCTGTATTCTACAACCATTTTCCAGCATGACTGTTACGGTTAAATGGATTGTAATTTTTCAAAGTGCCATCATGTAATGCATTTTAACATTAAATATTTGCAGTTTCCATATTGCTTTACCCCACCAGGAAGTTGCTGTCCAGAGAAAAACATCCTCCTATCGACTCTATCGTGGAAGCAGGTCTGATCACTCCATTAGTGAGCTTCCTCTACTACTCTCACTGTCCTCCCATCCAGTTTGCAGCTGCCTGGGCTCTCACCAACATCGCCTCGGGCACCTCAGACCAAACGAGGACCGTGGTGGAGGCAGGAGCCATTCCAGCCTTCATCAGCCTCATCTCTTCTCCTCATCCTCACATCAGCGAGCAGGCTATCTGGGCCCTCGGCAATATTGCTGGTGAGAAGATCTAGCAGGAAACATTTTACAGATACGGGTTCTGGTTGAGTCTCACTTTGTTCTCCTTTTAAGGTGATGGCCCGATGTACAGAGACAAAGTCATCACACACGGAGCCATCGAGCCCCTGCTCGCACTGCTGTCTGTCCCCAACCTGTCTATGTTTACTGTAAGTACGTTTGTCACTCAGGATGTACAACCCCGATTCCAAAAAAGTTGGGACAAAGTACAAATTGTAAATAAAAACGGAATGCAATAATTTACAAATCTCAAAAACTGATATTGTATTCACAATAGAACATAGACAACATATCAAATGTCGAAAGTGAGACATTTTGAAATTTCATGCCAAATATTGGCCCATTTGAAATTTCATGACAGCAACACATCTCAAAAAAGTTGGGACAGGGGCAATAAGAGGCTGGAAAAGTTAAAGGTACAAAAAAGAAACAGCTGGAGGACCAAATTGCAACTCATTAGGTCAATTGGCAATAGGTCATTAACATGACTGGGTATAAAAAGAGCATCTTGGAGTGGCAGCGGCTCTCAGAAGTAAAGATGGGAAGAGGATCACCAATCCCCGTAATTCTGCGCCGACAAATAGTGAAGCAATATCAGAAAGGAGTTCGACAGTGTAAAATTGCAAAGAGTTTGAACATATCATCATCTACAGTGCATAATATCATCAAAAGATTCAGAGAATCTGGAAGAATCTCTGTGCGTAAGGGTCAAGGCCGGAAAACCATACTGGGTGCCCGTGATCTTCGGGCCCTTAGACGGCACTGCATCACATACAGGCATGCTTCTGTATTGGAAATCACAAAATGGGCTCAGGAATATTTCCAGAGAACATTATCTGTGAACACAATTCACCGTGCCATCCGCCGTTGCCAGCTAAAACTCTATAGTTCAAAGAAGGAGCCGTATCTAAACAAGATCCAGAAGTCTTCTCTGGGCCAAGGCTCATTTAAAATGGACTGTGGCAAAGTGGAAAACTGTTCTGTGGTCAGATGAATCAAAATTTGAAGTTCTTTATGGAAATCAGGGACGTATCTGTGAAGATACTCAGTCGTCCAGGTACATAGTAATCTGTGGTTGGTAGAAGAGAGCAACTGGACTTGCTTGAAAAGTCTTGAAGACGTTTCGCCTCTCGTCCGAAAGGCATCATCAGTTCTGTCTGTCTAATAGGGAGTATCAATTATTTGATACTCCCTATTAGACAGACAGAACTGATGATGCCTTTCGGACGAGAGGCGAAACGTCTTCAAGACTTTTCAAGCAAGTCCAGTTGCTCTCTTCTACCAACCACAGATTACTATGTACCTGGACGACTGAGTATCTTCACAGATATGTTTCTACACACTTTGGGATGAGTTCCCTTCGACTAGTGCGGGAGTATGAGAGGACTTCCAGAAAACTGGCAGACATCTTAGCCAGAGAGGATCGTTCAATTTTGTCAGCCTGGAACGACCATCACTGAACAGAGGTGGGTGTCTATGACATCTATCAGCCACCTTCAATGCAGCCATCAGCATTCTGATTTGGATTCTATTATGATCCATGAGAGGATAAATACTTGATACTCCCTATTAGACAGACAGAACTGATGATGCCTTTCGGACGAGAGGCGAAACGTCTTCAAGACTTTTCAAGCAAGTCCAGTTGCTCTCTTCTACCAACCACGAAATCAGGGACGCCATGTCATTCGGACTAAAGAGGAGAAGGACGACCCGAGTTGTTATCAGCGCTCGGTTCAGAAGCCTGCATCTCTGATGGTATGGGGTTGCATTAGTGCGTGTGGCATGGGCAGCTTACACATCTGGAAAGACACCATCAATGGTGAAAGGTATATCCAGGTTCTAGAGCAACATATGCTCCCATCCAGACGACGTCTCTTTCAGGGAAGACCTTGCATTTTCCAACGTGACAATGCCAAACCACATACTGCATCAATTACAGCATCATGGCTGCGTAGAAGAAGGGTCCGGGTACTGAACTGGCCAGCCTGCAGTCCAGATCTTTCACCCATAGAAAACATTTGGCGCATCATAAAACGGAAGATACGACAAAAAAGACCTAAGACAGTTGAGCAACTAGAATCCTACATTAGACAAGAATGAGTTAACATTCCTATCCCTAAACTTGAGCAACTTGTCTCCTCAGTCCCCAGACGTTTACAGACTGTTGTAAAGAGAAAAGGGGATGTGTCACAGTGGTAAACATGGCCTTGTCCCAACTTTTTTGAGACGTGTTGTTGTCATGAAATTTAAAATCACCTAATTTTTCTCTTTAAATGATACATTTTCTCAGTTTAAACATTTGATATGTCATCTATGTTCTATTCTGAATAAAATATGGAATTTTGAAACTTCCACATCATTGCATTCCGTTTTTATTTACAATTTGTACTTTGTCCCAACTTTTTTGGAATCAGGGTTGTACTACGGATATATATGTAGAACTGTACTGGGTAGCAGTAGCTCAGGAATGGTTTGGATAAAAATCTAATTTACGTTTTTTCAGTGTTCCTTTTTATCCCCCTGTAATATGTCCCTGATGTGGGTGGAGTACAGAAGCACAGCAAGAGGGAGCTGATGTTCACACACACACTTTATCTGACTTATTTTCTTGCTTTTCAGCTTTATTCATTCGCTGCTCACGCACAGTCACACACGCAACACACACACAGACACACGTGTTCTGGTCGGGAGAGCTTCCCTCTCTCTGCTCTCTCCCTCCTTTTCTATACTTTGTCACTGCAACAACACAGACACACAACATTGACTTTGCCACTCGCCTTCCCTGGCCCCGCCCTCCATTCACAAACTGACACTAGGCCACGCCCCCGCTGCCACATACCCCCACCACCCAACTCAGGCCGGAGAGCCATCCGGCCTGCAGCAGACGAAAGTCTGGCACTACCATCTGCACGCCCGCCCTGTGGACCACCTCGAATTTATTGGCTAGAGGGCTGGATACCAACAGGTGATACGCGCACTGGCGTCTTTCATACGGTGGAGCGACTGGAGGGGCGTGTGGTCCGAACAGAGGGTGAAAGGGCGCCCCAGCAGGTAGTACCGGAGGATTGCCCACTTGATGGCTAAGCAGTCTTTCTCGATCTTCTTATGGTCCCCGTCATCTCTGAGCAAGGGTGGCTCTTCGGTGGCGCCGCTGACGTCTCTCTTCCGCGCGCTGTTGTAGCCTCGTCTCGGACAAGGTCTTTCCACTGTGAATGTGGTCTCTCCACACAGATCTGTTGGCTGTGGTGTTGTACCAGTCGTCACCAATGCCAATTATGGTTAAATTTTCTTTCCACTGCTTCTTGGGGCGTCCACGAGATCTAATTCCATGGGCAAGCTCTCCAAAGAGAAGGCATCAGTCCAAGCAGTAGACTCTTTCTCGATGGTGCTGTACTTACTCTCACGCATCGAGAGCTTGCGGCTGATGTACAGCACGGGGCGTTCCTCGCCCTCCACCTTCTGGGACAAAACAGCCCCTAGCCCTCTCTCCGATGCGTCTGTTTGCAAAATAAAGGGGATGTGTTTTCATTCTGAAATCAACTCGTCACAATTTTCAGACGAATTTCTCGAAGCTTGGCAAAAGGCTATATGACGCTTATATAACGGTAATACACATATTGCAATTTAATTTCGTTTGTGAAAACTTTAACCAGCGTTTTAACCCTTGATTAAATAACTTCTACTTTGACAGTTTCATGAGGGTGTACGTTCTTCTGAAATCAGCTCCTCTCACAATTTGTGGAGGAATTTCACCAAACTTGGCAAAAGGCTTTGTTATATGACAGTTATACGCTTATTGAAATTTCGTTTAATTTGGGCAAATTTTACCAGCGTTATGCGCTTGATTATTAACCAACTTGTACTTTGGCAATTTCAAGGTGTGCTTGCTTTCTGAAATCAACTTCCCTTACAATTTTTATCCCCCGCTGGCCGAAAGGCCCGAAGAGGGATTATGTCGTGGCGATGTCCATCCTGGGAAGGGTGCTCAGCTTCTGAAATCAACTCCTCTCACAATTTTTGGAGGAATTTCACGAAACGTGACAGGATTCTTTGTTATATGCCAGTAATACCCATATCGCTATTTCGTTCAATTCAGTCGCATTTTACCAGAGTTATGGCCTCGTTACCAGCGGGAGATATTGTGCTCTCAGAGCACTGTTTTTTCCAAGTCATGTTTTGTGTCTGAAATTTGCATCAGTAGTTTTGCACTGGAACTACAAGACCAATGTAGCTAGCAAGTAATGAACATCTGTCTCACTCAAACATTTTTTGTAACCAGTTGTGTATGATATATACAGTGGTGCTTGAAAGTTTGTGAACCCTTTAGAATTTTCTATATTTCTGCATAAATATGACCTAAAACAACATCAGATTTTCACACAAGTCCTAAAAGTAGATAAAGAGAACCCAGTTAAACAAATGAAACAAAAATATTATACTTGGCCATTTATTTATTGAACAAAATGACCCAATATTACATATCTGTGAGTGGCAAAAGTATGTGAACCTTTGCTTTCAGTATCTGGTGTGACCCCCTTGTGCAGCAATAACTGCAACTAAATGTTTCCAGTAACTGTTGATCAGTCCTGCACACCGGCTTGGAGGAATTTTAGCCCGTTCCTCTGTACAGAACAGCTTCAACTCTGGGATGTTGGTGGGTTTCCTCACATGAACTGCTCGCTTCAGGTCCTTCCACAACATTTCCATTGGATTAAGGTCAGGACTTTGACTTGGCCATTCCAAAACATTAACTTTATTCTTCTTCAACCATTCTTTGGTAGAATGACTTGTGTGCTTAGGGTCGTTGTCTTGCTGCATGACCCACCTTCTCTTGAGATTCAGTTCATGGACAGATGTCCTGATCTTTTCCTTTAGAATTCGCTGGTATAATTCAGAATTCATTGTTCCATCAATGATGGCAAGCCGTCCTGGCCCAGATGCAGCAAAACAGGCCCAAACCATGATACTACCACCACCATGTTTCACAGATGGGATAAGGTTCTTATGCTGGAACGCAGTGTTTTCTTTTCTCCAAACATAATGCTTCTCATTTAAACCAAAAAGTTCTATTTTCGTTTCATCCGGCCACAAAACATTTTTCCAATAGTCTTCTGGCTTGTCCACGTGATCTTTAGCAAACTGCAGACGAGCAGCAATGTTCTTTTTGGAGAGCAGTGGCTTTCTCCTCGTAACCCTGCCATGCACACTATTGTTGTTCAGTGTTCTCCTGATGGTGGATTCATGAACATTAGCATCAGCCAATGTGAGAGAGGCCTTCAGTTGCTTAGAAGTTACCCTGGGGTCCTTTGTGACCTCGCCGACTATTACACGCCTTGCTCTTGGAGTGATCTTTGTTGGTTGACCACTCCTGGGGAGGGTAACAATGGTCTTGAATTTCCTCCATTTGTACACAATCTGTTTGACTATGGATTGGTGGAGTCCAAACTCAGAGATGGTTTTGCAACCTTTTCCAGCCTGATGAGCATCAACAATGCTTTTTCTGACATCCTCAGAAATCTCCTTTGTTCATGCCATGATGCACTTCCACAAACATGTGTTGTGAAGACAAGACTTTGATAGATCCCTGTTCTTTAAATAAAACAGGGTGCCCACTCACACCTGATTGCCATCCCATTGATTGAAAACACCTGACTCTAATTTCACCTTCAAGTTAACTGCAAATCCTAGAGGTTCACATACTTTTGCCACTCACAGATATGTAATATTGGATCATTTTCCTCAATAAATAAATGACTAAGTATAATATTTTTGTCTCATTTGTTTAACCGGGTTCTCTTGATCTACTTTTAGGACCTGTGTCAAACTCTGATGATGTTTTGGGTCATATTTATGCAGAAATATAGAAAATTCTTAAGGGTTCACAAACTTTCAAGCACCACTGTACACGTTATGCTGCAGCGCTGTTGAATTCTCAGATCTGATTGGACAGGATGTTCGTGTTACTGGTGAAACTTGAGAACATGTGCAGACAAGATTTTTTATTATTAACGTTTATCGTAAAGCTTCTAAGCCTTTTCAAATTGCTAAGCCTCTGATCCTGTTAAACATGAAACACAGGCCTGATGATTGTCTCAGACCTCCGATCATTACTGAACTCTTTCTTCCTCCCTGGTTGTAGACGAGCTACCTGAGGAATGTGGCATGGACTCTGTCTAATCTATGCCGGAATAAAAACCCACCTCCTCCCGTGACCGCGGTGAAGCAGATGTTGCCGGCTCTGCTGCGCCTCCTCAAGCACAACGACTCTGAAGTGCTGTCGGACACATGCTGGGCTGTGTCCTACCTCACCGATGGCCCGAACGAGCGCATCGAGGTGGTGCTGCAGGCTGGCCTCATGCCCCAACTTGTACAGCTGCTCGCCTGCTCAGACATCAACATCATGGTGAGAAACTCCAGCCTCGTTCTCTCGTGCAATTGAATACCAAAATGGATTAAATGTGAATGAGATGCATGGATTAAAGTTTTCCGTCGTGTGACGGATTTCCGTCAACTGAACTCTCCCAAGGCCAAATGTGAGGTCGGTGCTGATCCGAGGAGAATTAAAATGACGGGTGGTTGGGTAGAGATTGGGTTATAACACTGATGTGCTGCAACACCATCAACTATCAGCAGGGTTTATTTAACTTTTTTGTTTTTGAGCCATGCTTTGTGTCGTTCATTTCCTATGTTTGATCATGTTTAAACGTTCGCTGTCTACGGTGCGGCATTAAAAAAACATGCGCTGTCAAAATTGGCAAAATACATTCCCATGTGCTTGGCGTGCTTGTGTCTGACCATTTCTGTTTTGTATTAAATTAAATCTTGCCAAAATGACTTGGTTCAAACTTGGACATATAGAAATAGAGCATGTTAAAAAAAAGAAAAGAAAAAATAAACCCCGGAAAGCCCGCTCCTCTGCTTCAGCCAGACTTGAAGACCCGACGGTGCAATGCTTGCAGACTGTCAGAAGTAATTAGACCTAAATTTATAGCTAACAAATCAGCAGACGCCCCAACAATTATTATTTTCGTTAGGCCAATGTGTAAGGTATGTTAGAACCGTGCCTTATAGCCTACGTTATATCACAATTTGAGGAGTTGGAGGCTGTGAGCGCAATGATGTTCCGACATGCGCTAAACTTTATTCCCTGAAAATCATACACCAGCGTTCAATGCCCCAAACAGTCAAAATGTCTAGAAGACGACGGTTAAATAATAATCATAGCCTACTAAGTTAAATTACATCAAAACATCTGTTTCTGTCCTATGAAATGATGGAGGAAAATGAGAACGAACGCAAAGTAGATAGCAGCCAACTTCACGCGGTCTTTTAGGTAACTTAACACTCGTGTTGGCCACAATATTTCTCTTAATAAAATCTTGAATTGTTTTTGAAGTCGTATTCAACACAAAGTAAGGTCAAATTATAATTTTAATGTAAGCGAAGATCCAAACTTTTTTGCTATATTGACGTCGAGCATAGAGGAGCATGTCATTCTGCTTTCGGTTTCGGCAGCATGGATGCGCTTTACATGAAAGAAGGCACTGATGTGTCTGCCATCGATAAAGGTGTAAAACAAGTGGAGGTGGGCTTGGCTGTACGAAATAGGTGAAAACGGAAAGCCATTCAGTTCATGGTGCAAAAAACTAAACATTCCAGGTGCTTGCATTTGTGTGGTTTGCCACAAAAAAATAATATACGGAAGCAATGGAAAGAAAGTGCAATAAATTGAATATATTAATCCATTCATTAATTGATAATAAAGTTATCAGTTCTAAGTTAATCATTCTCAGAATTTCATCGAAATCCACCCATAACCCCCCGTAGAATTTCATCGAAATCCACCCATAACCCCCCGTAGAATTTCATCGAAATCCACCCATAACCCCCCCGTAGAATTTCATCGAAATCCACCCATAACCCCCCCGTAGAATTTCATTGAAATCCACCCATAACCCCCCCCCGTAGAATTTCATCGAAATCCACCCATAACCCCCCTGTAAAATTTCATCGAAATCCACCCATAACCCCCCCGTAGAATTTCATCGAAATCCACCCATACCCCCCCCATAGAATTTCATCGAAATCCACCCATAACCCCCCCGTAGAATTTCATCGAAATCCACCCATAACCCCCCCCCCCCGTAGAATTTCATCGAAATCCACCCATAACCCCCCCATAGAATTTCATCGAAATCCACCCATAACCCCCCCCGTAGAATTTCATCGAAATCCACCCATAACCCCCCTGTAGAATTTCATCGAAATCCACCCATAACCCCCCGTAGAATTTCATCGAAATCCACCCATAACCCCCCCGTAGAATTTCATCGAAATCCACCCATAACCCCCCCGTAGAATTTCATCGAAATCCACCCATAACCTAGTCTGGTTAACACCAGACCATATCACAAGTGAAATATGGTCTGGAATCCGCCTATTGAATTTCTCGTAGGGGAGGTGTGGTTTACGATTGTCAACGGTCGTTTACTGGACGTTGCGAATATCTATCATTTGGCGTATACGTAGCCCATGGCCAATCATGGCAGTTGTACCCAGTGACGTAGTTAGAGCGGCGAAGAAAAGGAAAGAGAAAGAGAAGGCAAAACAAAAATAGACTGTAACGCCAAACGCTGTTCTTTTTTTAAAACAAACTTTCGCTCTAAACTATTCAGAACAGTGTCTAAAGCTTGATCGAAAGTTTGGTTCGTATCGCTCGCCGCCATGTTAAATGTGATCCGTAAACAGTCCCAAATAAATTACAAGCCTCCGTTTGTCGAGTAGTACGCGTCACCGTCTTTCCACCCCTCCCCACTCTCTGATTGGCTCCCTAACTCAGGCGAGCCTTTAGACCATAGTTTCCATGCTGTCTTTTCAGATCGGAACGATTGTGCAAAGCAGCATGGGATTTCCCAGGCTACCCATAACCCCCCCTGTAGAATTTAATCGAAATCCACCCATAACCCCCCCCCGTAGAATTTCATCGAAATCCACCCATACCCCCCCCCGTAGAATTTCATCGAAATCCACCCATAACCCTCCCCGTAGAATTTCATCGAAATCCACCCATAACCCCCCCGTAGAATTTCATCAAAATCCACCCATAACCCCCCCTGTAGAATTTCATCAAAATCCACCCATAACCCCCCGTAGAATTTCATCGAAATCCACCCATAACAACCCCCCGTAGAATTTCATCGAAATCCACCCATAACCCCCCGCGTAGAATTTCATCGAAATCCACCCATAACCCCCCCGTAGAATTTCATCGAAATCCACCCATAACCCCCCCCCCGTAGAATTTCATCAAAATCCACCCATAACCCCCCCGTAGAATTTCATCGAAATCCACCCATAACCCCCCCCATAGAATTTCATCAAAATCCACCCATAACCCCCCCGTAGAATTTCATCGAAATCCACCCATAACACCCCCCCCGTAGAATTTCATCGAAATACACCCATAACCCCCCGCGTAGAATTTCATCGAAATCCACCCATAACCCCCCCATAGAATTTCATCGAAATCCACCCATAACCCCCCGCGTAGAATTTCATCGAAATCCACCCATAACCCCCCCCGTAGAATTTCATCGAAATCCACCCATAACCCCCCCCGTAGAATTTCATCAAAATCCACCCATAACCCCCCCGTAGAATTTCATCGAAATCCACCCATAACACCCCCCCCCCCCGGTAGAATTTCATCGAAATCCACCCATAACCCCCTGCGTAGAATTTCATCGAAATCCACCCATAACCCCCCCCCCCCGTAGAATTTCATCGAAATCCACCCATAACCCCCCCGTAGAATTTCATCGAAATCCACCCATAACACCCCCCCCCGTAGAATTTCATCGAAATCCGCCCATAACCCTCTGCGTAGAATTTCATCGAAATCCACCCATAACCCCCCGTAGAATTTCATCGAAATCCACCCATAACACCCCCCCATAGAATTTCATCAAAATCCACCCATAAACGCCCCCCATAGAATTTCATCGAAATCCACCCATAACCCCCCGCGTAGAATTTCATCGAAATCCACCCATAACCCCCCCGTAGAATTTCATCGAAATCCACCCATAACCCCCCCATAGAATTTCATCGAAATCCACCCATAACCCCCCGTAAATTTTCAGTCAAATAATTTTTTTTTGCTTTAATCCATGGAGATGAGACCAGAAACAAGCGGGCTCGTGTGTGAACAATAACTGATCGATTACTGTGACGATACCTTTTGAGGGGACTGATTTTAAAAAATTAGCAAAGTGAAACAACAACAGCAGGAAAAGTCTAAAGCCAATAAATAGGACAGCAGGAACAAAATAAGAGAATCATCTACAAATTAAAGCAGTTTATGTATTGAGCATAATGAAGAAACGTCATAAAATTCCTTTTCAGAGTCTTGCTGTTAGCAATAGCTCTTGGTATTAACTTGTTTTGTCTATCGTAACTGTCCTTGTTTAATTGTGTTTTCTTATCTTTTATCTTTTAGTATGTCAGGTGAAAGATTGTGGTTAAGGTTTGGAAACATGCTATACTAATTAACAGTTTATCGCCAAAGGCAAAGTGAATATCAGTGATCATTATACATACGGGCCGCTTTTTTCATGGAATAAAAACATGTATTCTGTTCCCTTCTAGCGGGTTTATTGATGGCATGGATTATTGTCATCATATCGCTTATTCTCCATGTATTACGCCACTCTCCCCAATGGAGAACGAGTGTGCAATATTGTTACAATATTGCACATTGTCAAGACAACACGGCATCACACATTGGAGCTCATCCGAAGATCCAATGACAAAACTTTTGTGCTGCGCATGCACACAATCATTTCTTTGTCGGCCGGGAAAGAGAGAAGATCCAGTGCTCGGTTTAAGCTGAAAACTGAAACTAAAGACGCGCTGAACACCCGAAAGGCTACCAAAACTTCATTAGATATTCTTAACGCATATTTACAAGAGAAAAACATACCAACGGACATAAAAAAACTGGAAAAGGAGACACGTTGGAGATGTAAAACTTCCGCGCTAGTGAGTGACAGTTTGCAATCAAACATAGCATTGAGGTTTGCTTCATTAAAAGTGGAAGATTTAAAGAGAAAGACGCGCTGAACACCCGAAAGGCTACCAAAACGTCACTGGATATTCTTAACGCATATAGTGCTTTTAGGAACAGCATTTTCTTTCATAATATTTGGAATTCTTCCTCACTTACAGTGACAAAGCGATTGGCCGCAATTTTGCCGAGTCGCTCGAGGCGATTATCGAGAAACAGTCAGAATCTCTCGACCAATCAGCGTGCACGCTTTCTTTTTTTTTTTTTGATCAAGGTCTTTTTTATTTTTCAAATATAACAAACAAAAAAAAAAAAATACAATTCACACATGAGACAATCAAATCTAGTTCCTGTCCATACAAACAAATCTCCCAATGACCCCCACCCACATGTACTGGACCCCAAGCAAATTTCAGCACATCCAGACATCGACACATACATGGATGCAAACGGCGTGCCTTTTGGCGGATGCCGCCTTTTTCACGGCTGTCTGGGGGACTTGTGTGAATCGTGCAGATCCGATGAGTTTTTTTTTTTTTAGGGGAGGGGGCGTTGGAGCGTCTGATTATAATTTTATCAAAGTAAATTCTGTATTAAAATTACTAAATAGGGCGGCACGGTGGTGTAGTGGTTAGCGCTGTCGCCTCAGAGCAAGAAGGTTCTGGGTTCGAGCCCCGTGGCCGGCGAGGGCCTTTCTGTGTGGAGTTTGCATGTTCTCCCCGTGTCCGTGTGGGTTTCCTCCGGCTGCTCCAGTTTCCCCCACAGTCCAAAGACATGCAGGTTAGGCTAACTGGTGACTCTAATGCCGCTTTTCCACTACAAACGCGGCTGAGTCGGGCTGAGCCGTGCCGTGCTGAGTCGGGCTGAGCGGGGCTGTTGGAGTTGCATTTCGACTACAACCGCGCTGAACCGTGCTGGCTGGAAGTGGGTGGACACATTGGGTGGAGTTAGCGAAAGTGGGTGGACGTCACGTGATGTCGTTAAGCAGCGCAAACAGTGACATCAGTGAGCTTTTAAGCGGTAGTCTCACGACCCGAATAGTAAACAATAAACATGGAGGACATGGAGTCGTTAGTGTTGCTGGTCTTGGTGCTGTGGCTTGTTGTCACCGACAACGCGGACAGATACTGGCAAGAGCGTATAGATGAGGCAAGGCGCATAAGGCTTCAGAAATTCTCGTAATTCATAATTATTCTTCTTCCGGGTTTGCGGTGTTTACAGATCCCAGCGCGCTCGCGGGGCGTGTGTGGGCATGTGAGGACACTCCTCCTCACCAATCAGTGCACAGGGGAGTGTCTGCTCATGCCCCCAGCCTCACTCGGCTCGGTTTGGCTCGCTTCAGCCCCACTCCAAAACGGTGCGAGTTTTAGGGGCTAAGCAGGGCTGAAGCAAGCTGAGTCGTGCTGGTTTTTGGTAGTCGAAACGCGAACCGTGTCGGGCTGAAGTGAGCTGAAGCGAGCTGAAGTGAGCTGAAAAAGGGTAGTGGAAAAGGGCCATAAATTGACCGTAGGTGTGAATGTGAGTGTGAATGGTTGTCTGTGTCTATGTGTCAGCCCTGTGATGACCTGGCGACTTGTCCAGGGTGTACCCCGCCTTTCGCCCGTAGTCAGCTGGGATAGGCTCCAGCTTGCCTGCGACCCTGTAGAACAGGATAAAGCAGCTGGAGATAATGAGATGAGATGAGATGAGATGAGATGAAATGAATTACTAAATAAGCAAATGCTGTTACAGTCCATGAAACATAGGAAGTATAAGTATGAGAAGAAAACAGTAAATCAGAAAGCTGCGCACGTAAAGCCAATTACGTAACTTACGTTGGACTGATGGAAATCCTTGCGCGTGCAGTGAAGTGCAGCCAGCAGCAGATAATGGCGCGCAGCCAATTGGCTTTACGTGTGCAGCTTTCTGATTTACTGTTTTCTTCTCATACTTATACTTCCTATGTTTTATGGACTGTAATGGCATTTGCTAATTTAGTAATTTTAATACAGAATTTACTTTGATGAAATTATAATCAGACACTCCAACACCCCCCCCCCCCCCCCAAAAAAAAAAAAAAAAACTCATCAGATCTGCACGATTCACACAACTCCCCCAGACAGCCGTGAAAAACGCGGCATCCACCAAAAGGCACGCTGTTTGCATCCATGCACATACACAAACTAGGTAAATAAAAAAGAAAGCCATAACGGAGAGAGTAAAAAAAACAAAAACAAAAAGGTACAAAGATACATTTGGGTTACATAGATATGTTAATAGCTGCCGTGCCTTCAACAAAGGAAATAAATGGCTGCCAAATGACATAAAATTTCCTGGTGGTCCCTCTTACAGTATATCTAATTTTTTCTAAATGAACATGACTCATGACCTCCCTAATCCACTGGCCATATGTTGATGGGAAAGCATCTTTCCATTTAAACAGGATAAGTCTCCTGGCCAACAAAGAGCAGAAGGCCATCATGCCTAGGTGGTTCCCAGAAAAAGAGGCCCCCACTGGAGCCACACCAAATCATGAAATCAGAGGAGATGGGTGCACTGTTTTCCCACATATTCCGGAGAATGCCTCAAAGATAGAATGCCAAAAACTGTACGACCAAAACATATGCAGTAATATGGCAGGAGCCTGTCTGCATCGATCACATGTAGGGTCAATACCCGTCTTAATCCTAGACAATCTCTCTTTGGTCCAATGAAGACGGTGGACTATCTTGAATTGAACCACAGTGTGTCTGAGGCGTATAGAGGAAGAATAAATTCGCTGAATAATTTTTTGCCATATTTCCTCTGAAATCGTTTCATCTCGGTCAGATTCCCACTTTATTCTAAGGCTATCCAGACTGTTCATGTTATGTGCATTGAGTAATGTATAAATTCTGCCTATTCTTTTTTTCATGTTAACTTTACATTTTAAAATTGTTTCAAGCAGAGATTCAGGAGGGCTCAGTGGGAAACAGTCGGAGTTGGAAGCCACAAAACCTCTAAGCTGCAAATACCTGTAGAAGTGAGATTTGTGAAGACCATATTTCTGTTGTAACTGTACAAAAGAGGCAAACTTATTTTCAATGTAGAGGTCAGACAAGTGCACCCGTTCCACTTCCCACCCAGACATTAAAAGCTTCATCCATCATTGACGGGACAAACATATGATTCTTTATCAATGGTGTGACAAGTGAAAGATCAGTGAGATTAAAGGTCCTTCTAAACTGGTTCCAGGTTTTAATTGAATGGATAACAACTGGATTAGTAGTGAAGGCTGAGATAGGCTGTTCCAAAGGTAATTTGGAACATAAGGGGTGTTCACACGGCAACTTTTACTCCGGTGTAGCACCGGGGCTGCCCCGGTAGAGCGTTCACACGGTACAAAGTTATACCGGTGTAGCTCCTGAAAGCTGCTTAAACCGGTGCAAATCTAACCCTGCTCGGGAGGTGGTTTAAGAAATTTACTCCGGAGTAAATGCTAGTTTGCGGGGCAGCACCGATATAAAATGGGACGTCTGAACGCTACAGGGGTAGACTCGCTACGCGTGAGGAGAGTTGATTACATACGGGCATTGCATAATTTGCATCCTGGTATTTTGCGCTTCCAAAATGGCGAATATCAACAACAACAGAACTGCGTGTCTTCCAGTGTTGCCAGATTGGGCGGTTTTAAGTGCATTTTGGCGGATTTGAACATATTTTGGGCTGGAAAACGTCAGCAGTATCTGGCAACACTGGTGTCTTCATCCACGTTGTTTTCCCGGCGCTTGGTGATGCCATGACAACCGGGAAAAGGAAGTACATTTTCACGCATGCGCATATTTCATTTCCGCATTATTACTATCGTATAGCACGGTCGCAAAAACTGCCGTGTGAACGCAAGCAGGGCTGCACCGGTGCTAACACGCTTCTCTCTAGTAAGCAGGTTTGTGACGTGTGAACGCTCCAGAAAATTTACACCGGTGTAAGATATATCGCAACAAAATACATCGGTGCAGCATCGATGCAAATATGTGCCGTGTGAAAACCCCTATAATAGAGCTGCTAGGGAGGAAGACCCGATGGATGCCCTCTCCAACCCTGTCCAATCAGTACTATTAACATCCGAGCCATCATCTCTCAACCAATACAGCAAAGCTCTTATATTGGCAGCCCAATGGTAATACATAAAATTTGGAAGTGCCATACCACCCATCGTGCGAAGCCTCTGTAATATATTCTTATTAATCCTGGGCTGCTTTTTATGCCAAATAAATGATGAAATCTGACTGTTTAAATTGGCGAAAAAAGATTTTGTTAGAAAAATCGGGAGACAGTGAAATAAATATAAAAACTTAGGGAGAACGTTCATCTTAATCGTATTGATCCTTCCCCCTAAGGAGAGAGGGAGAGGGTCCCAACGCTCCAGGTCTTGTTTGAGATTACTTAAGAGGGGATGATAATTAGCCTTATAGAGACCTTTGTGATTTCGTGTGACCCAAACACCTAAATATTTTATTTTGTGAGGACTAAATTTAAAAGGGGTCATCCCAAAGTATGATCTGTCTACAGAAGAGATAGGCATAAGTTCGCTTTTCTTAAAGTCGACTTTATAGCCAGATAATCTTCCGAACTTTGTGAGTAAAGTCGATAATTCAGGAAGGCTTGAGAGGGGGTCCGATATAAATAATAACATGTCATCGGCATAGAGTGAGACTTTATGCTCCAAACCTGCCCGGTGTATCTCCTTGATGGTGGAGCACTGCCCCAGGGCTAATGCAAGTGGCTCAAGTGCAACAGCAAACAAAAGTGGTGACAGAAGATACCCCTGTCTCGTACCCCGCTTCAGCTCAAAATAGGTGGATAAATTATTATTGGTGCGAACTGCAGCCATCGGGAGCATGTATAGGATTCTAATCCAGGAGATGAATTTAGGGCCGAAATTAAACGCTTCCATGGGCGGCACGGTGGTGTAGTGGTTAGCGCTGTCGCCTCACAGCAAGAAGGTCTGGGTTCGAGACCCGTGGCCGGCGAGGGCCTTTCTGTGTGAAGTTTGCATGTTCTCCCCGTGTCCGCGTGGGTTTCCTCCGGGTGCTCCGGTTTCCCCCACAGTCCAAAGACATGCAGGTTAGGTTAACTGGTGGCTCTAAATTGACCGTAGGTGTGAATGTGAATGGTTGTCTGTGTCTATGTGTCAGCCCTGTGATGACCTGGCGACTTGTCCAGGGTGTACCCTGCCTTTCGCCCGTAGTCAGCTGGGATAGGCTCCAGCTTGCCTGCGACCCTGTAGAACAGGATAAAGCGGCTAGAGATAATGAGATGAGATTAAACGCTTCCAAAGTCTTGAAGAGATAGTCCCAGTCCACCCGATCAAACGCTTTTTCAGCATCGAGTGAGAGCATCACCTCAATATTCCCAGGATCAGGCGGAGCGGGACAATAAAGGATATTAAATAAACGCCTGATATTAAAAAATGAATAGCGATTTTTTTTTTATAAATCTTGTCTGGTCGGATGAAATAATAGAGGGGACAATGTTTTCAAGACGACGCGCCAAAATTTTGGCAAGAATCTTTGCGTCTGTATTCAGCAGTGAGACAGGGCGGTATGAGCTGCAATTGAGGGGATTTTTATCCTTTTTAAGTAATAAAGAGATGACTGCTTGACGCATAGTTTGGGGCAAGGAATTGGTGACTAAGGATTCTTCAAACACTGACAATAACAGAGGAGATAACTGGTCGGAAGACTTTTTGAAAAATTCAGTTGGGAAACCGGCTGGTCCAGGAGATTTGCCAGTTCGCATGGCACCGATTGCTGACACTATCTCCCAAACTGAGAAATCCCTTTCCAGTTCAGCCGAGAGTTCTACACTTACAGAAGGCATTTTCAGGGATTTAAAAAAAGTCCTCTAGGACAGAGGGATTGGTGGGCACATCTGAAGTATATAATAATTGGTAGAATTTCTTGAAACAGGAATTGATTTTCTCATTGTCAGTGCATTTTATACCACATTCATCATTAACTACAGGGATGGTTTGATTAGCAGTTCTTTGGCGCAGCTGGTGAGCAAGTGCTCGGCCGGACTTTTCCCCATGCTCATAATGACCATGTCTTGATTTGGAAATCAGGTATTCAGCCTGTCTGGTAGACAGGAGATCAAACTCTGTCTGTAATGACAAGTCTGCCGATGGGGAATGGCTATGCAGCCTGTCTAATTCTAATATCTCATCTGTTAATTTTTTAGTACGCTCAGTGCTAGTCCTTTTTTTATTTGCACAGTACGAAATAATTTGACCCCTTAAATATGCCTTTCGCGACTCCCATACAGTAGATGACGACATCCCTGGGGTTTGATTGATGTCAAGAAATATTTTCATTTCAGATGATATGAACTTAGTAAACTCATCTTCTGACAGAAGCAAGGGGTTAAACCGCCATGGACGGTATGATGACCATAGCCCCGTAGTCACATTCTTTTGTAAGATGCAGAATTCTTTTATCCAGGAAATGTCACGGAACAGACAGGAGAGGAGATCAAATGCGCTCAAACCACAGTTTATTAATAATAGGGGAAAGGGGAGTTGGAAGAATGTGTGTGGGTGAAGTCCAGTGGCAGGAGAACTGAGAGGCAGGGATGGCTGGTAGTGACGTCTGAGGTCTCCCATCCAAGTACTGACCAGGCCCAACCCTGCTTAACAGCAGAGATGAGACGGGACCAGGCATAGTCAGAGAGGAGTGGCTGTAGGGCTGAGCGAGCTGGAGATCAGGCGAAGGTACAGGAGGGGCAGGCAAGAGGCAGAGTCGACAGAACAGAAGGCAGATCAGAAGGCAGATCTCTGTCTGGAGAGCAGACAGAGTCAAACAGAACCGGAAATCTTCAGGAGTCAGAGTAGTAGGAACACAGAGCAGGTTATCAGGCTGAGAGTTGCAGACGATCTGACACTGAGGCTAGGGAGAACTGCAGCTTAAATACACCCAGGGGGAAGCAGGTGATCGGCCACAGCCAATGACAGTCACTGAAAGTTAATAAGAGGAAGTGAGTGCGGGCGTGGCCAGTAATGCTGAGTGGAGATGTTACCTGAAGAGAGAAGCCCACAGGTAGGACCATGACAGAACCCCCCCCCCCCAAGGGACGGCCCCAGAAGTCCCTAGCCACAGATCACCAAAGATGGGCGGGAGGAGGGGGAATACCGGTGGAGGGTTAGAACTCCTCAGACCGGTCAGTGTCCATAGCCTCCGCACCCTCTTCACCGTCAGAAGAATCGTCATCCCAGGACCCCCACCCAGGATTCGGTTCGGTGTCAGGCTCAGGTGTTGGAGCAGGGGCAGGGTCCGGGAGTGGATCCGCACAGTGAGAATCCCTACGTCGGCCCCGTCGGATGGAGGACTGGTCGGGGTGTAGCCGATGGAAGTCGGCGATGAGGGCCGGATCCAGAATCCTTCCAGCAGGAACCCACATCCTCTCCTCAGGACCATAGCCCTCCCAATCCACCAGGTATTGGAGGCCCCTGCATCGTGACTTCAGCAGTCGCCGGACGGAGTAGACCGGGCCCCCGTCGATGAGACGAGGAGGAGGGGGACCAGCGGGCTCTCGTGTACTGGCTTGATCTCAGAGACGTGGAAGGTGGGGTGCACTCTTATGGACTTGGGCATTCGGAGCCGGACAGCAGACTGGCTGATTATCCTCTGGACAGGGAATGGTCCGACGAACTGAGGTGCTAGCTTACAAGACTCCACCTGGAGGGGCAGGTCCTTGGAGGGGGCAGAGCTGGCAGGTGGAGTACGGGGGGTTAGAGTGGCGGCCCATAAGCAGGTCCGGTGGCAGTCCTTGCCCCATTCTCTTATCGTGCCAGTGGCCCAGTCGAGGTGAGGACTGTGTTGGCGGAGCCATGGATAGCCCAGGATGAGAGGTTGGTCGGGGGAACGGAGCAGGTGAAACTGGATGGTTTCGTGGTGGTTGCCTGACAGAGTCATCGGGACAGGGGCAGTGAGGCAGGCAACGATGCCAAGAAGATGGCCATCCAGTGCCCTGGCTGGAACGGGAGAGGATAAGTGAAGGCTTTGCAGACCCAACTGGCGCGCAAGCTCAGTGTCCATGATGTTAGCCTCGGCGCCAGAATCGACCAGGGCGGTCAGGGTGTGGGGTGGAATCCAACAGACGAAGACGAATTTGGAGCATAGGTTTCTGGCTGGTGGAGGACTGGAAGATCATTGAGCCCAGCCGGACCCTTCCCATGTCCAGTGAGCTCGTCGCTTTTACTGGGCAAGAGGCGACACGGTGACCGTCACCCCCACAGTACAGGCACAGATTGGAGGTGATCTGACGCTGGCGCTCTGCCGGGCTAAGGGAAGCACGGCCGATCTCCATGGGCTCTGCCTGGTCCAGAAGGCTCGGCGGAGAAGCAGTAGGAGACGTAGAAGGGGCTGGGTTACTCCGTGCGCTGGTGACTGACCGAGTCTGGCGGGCCCTCTCTCGTCGATGGGTCTGGACCCGGCGGTCAATGCGGACGGCCAGGGCAATGGCCTCATCGAGTGTCAATGGTTGTTCGTGCGAGACCAATTTGTCCTTAATGTAGTCGGCCAGGTTGTGCAGAAAGGCGTCCACCAGCGCCTGCGTGCCCCACTTGCTGCGCCGGGCCAAGGTCCGGAAATCGATTGAGTAGTCGGCCACTGTTTGTCTGCCTTGGCGAATACTCATCAGTCCTCCGGATGCCTCTACTGACGATGAGCCCAGGTCGAAGACCTTAGTCATTTCCGCTGAAAACAAGGTGAAGGAGGCACACGCCGGTGTCCGGCGTTCATACTCAGCAGTCCCCCACAGGCGGGCGCGGCCAGTCAGACGAGTGATGACGAAGGCCACCTTCGCTGCCTCCTACGCGAAGGTTCTGGGCTGCAGGTCGAACAGCAACCGGCAACTGGTCAGGAAGGCATGGACTTGGGAGGGGTCACCGTCAAAATGCTCCGGACTGCCGACCTTGGGTTCCGGGGCCTCGAGTGTTGCAGGAGCACCTCCCGGAGCTGGCACGTCAGCGGCGAGTATGACAGGGGCTGATGCAACGAGGGACTGCGGTGATTGGGCGGTGAGCAGCTGGAGTGCTTGGTCCAGTCGTTGTTGCTGCTGCTGATCAAGCTGGATCAGGGCTGCAATGTCGGCAGACATGCGACTGACATCTTCTTCGATGTGCTGCAGCCGGTCTAGGGCAGAGGGTTTGGGCGCTGACTCCATGTTGTGGTCAGATCGTTCTGTCACAGAACAGACAGGCAAGGAGATCAAATGCGCTCAAACCACAGTTTATTAATAATAGGGGAAAGGGGAGTTGGAAGAACGTGTGTGGGTGAAGTCCAGTGGCAGGAGAACTGAGAGGCAGGGATGGCTGGTAGTGACATCTGAGGTCTCCCATCCAAGTACTGACCAGGCCCAACCCTGCTTAGCTTCAGAGATGAGACAGGACCAGGCATAGTCAGAGAGGAGTGGCTGTAGGGCTGAGTGAGCTGGAGATCAGGTGAAGGTACAGGAGGGGCAGGCAAGAGGCAGAGTCGACAGAACAGAAGGCAGATCAGGTTACCGGGGCTGGAGAGCAGACAGAGTCAAACAGAACCGGAAATCTTCAGGAGTCAGAGTAATAGGAACACAGAGCAGGTTATCAGGCTGAGAGTTGCAGACGATCTGACACTGAGGCTAGGGAGAACTGCAGCTTAAATACACCCAGGGGGAAGCAGGTGATCGGCCACAGCCAATGACGGTCACTGAAAGTTAATAAGAGGAAGTGAGTGCGGGCGTGGCCAGTAATGCTGAGTGGAGATGTTACCTGAAGAGAGAAGCCCACAGGTAGGACCATGACAGGAAAAAGTCATCGATACGTGAATATGTCTTGTGAACCGGGGAGTAGTAACCGTATGCCCTGGAGGTGGGGTTGCGAAACCGCCACACATCCGCTACACCGTAGGTCTTCAGAAAGAGCTGAATAGATTTTGCCGACTTCGACAGGGATGCCCTCCTAGAAACACTCCTATCTAAGAGAGGAGAAAGTGCACAGTTAATGTCACCACCAAGTGAGAAAAAAAATTTGTGAAGAATGTAGGATCATCCCAGTTCGGAGCATAAATGCACGCTAAAATAACTGGGAGAGAATATCATTTTCCTACCACGATCACATATCGCCCTGCAGAGTCAGCCTGCACATGAGATGCCGTGAACTGTACATTTTTACTGATCATAATTGCAACACCCCGAGCCTTTGAGCAGAAATTGGATTGATACACCTGACCAGCCCATCCCCTAACAAGACGAGAGCTATCACAAGAACGTATATGGGTCTCTTGTAAGAATGCAGTATCTACTCTGAGCTGTTTTAGGTGTGAGAATATCTTTTTAAATTTCACTGGATGATTAAGTGATTTAACATTCCAACTTATGAAATTAGCAAGGCAACCATCATAACCTCTGGTGTTATTTATATTGGCCATCTTGTGTACACAGAGAAATGAGCACCATATATGAAACCCAACGACACAAAAACAAACATAAACAAAAATAAAAGTCTGGTGGAGTAGATTCAGTTCGTACATACAGTAGGTCCAGTCGTTACCCACCCCTTATCACCCACACGAACAAGGTGCTTACAGCAACCCTCAGAAATAAATCCACACATTAAGTGCTTATGATTGGGAGAACTATAAAGCTAAGCGCTCAGGCTCCCGTCGAGCCTCAAACATAAAGAAAATAAGAAATAATAAAGTGCAGAGTAGTACATTTTTTAGCAATGCATAGTAAACTTAGATTATGATTCTTGGGAGAGGATGTATTAGGCTAATCATGTGGTGTAGCAAGGCTATACGGCCTTACTTCCTTAATTAACATTGCATGCCATCAAGTGTAATGTCAACAGATAACCAACTATGGCCGACCAAATTGACCCATAATAGTAATCAGGAACTGAAATAGCATGTCTTTAATTTTAACTATGATATCCTATAAGTAAGAACATCAAATCAGAACCTAGTATACCCCTTTTCCACCAAATCAGTTCCAGGGCTGGTTCACAACTCGTTCAACTTGCGAGCCAGCTGAAAACCAGTTTGCTTTTCCATAGCTCGCGGTGCTAAGGGAAGCCACGTCATTACGTCGCTGTATACGTCAGTTACGTCGCTGTATACTTCAGTTACGTCGCTACGTTTGCATAAAGCTTGGCGCGAATATCGAAGCAAAAACAACACGGAAGAAGCAGCAGCAACAACAGCAATAATAATAATAATGGATGACTTCGCGTTTGTACAGCTGCCGCTTCTCGTCGCTTTAAATAGCCATCTTTCGCGGTCTTGTTATTGTTGTTGGTCTTAACAACTCCGCCCCCCTGCTGACATAAGCGGTTCTTTCCTCTGGCCCAGCAGAGAGTTGGTGCTAGCCTGGAACCGGTTTTTCTGGCCCCAGAGCCAGTTCTTTGTCAGTGGAAACAGAAAACCCGGTTCCAAACTAAGCACTGGCCCCGAACCAGCCCTGGAACTGCTTTGGTGGAAAAGGGGCAGTAGTAACACTAAGTCGAGCATGAAATAATATGTCGGCCTATGAGCACACGGTTCAAGCTGGTCAGCGTTGCCAATAAGAAAGCGGAACAGTATGTAGAAAATGCAAACACTGTGTTATAAATTTGTACCTGATGACATCTGGCACTCTGGTACACATGGTCAGCATACCCGTAGGTCAACAGAGGCATACATATTCAGTCGAGAAGTTCGGTCTCACGGGCATTCTCCAGCCTCCGTGGGTGGGATGATATTTTTCTTGACATAAGTCATAGCTTTGTCCGGGTCAGTAAACTCCCTGTCCTCCCCTCTGAACGGAATCGCGCTGGAAACAGAATCCCGTACCGGACTCCCTCTTGGTCGCGAAGTAGCTTCCTCACCTCTGTAAATGCCGGCCGCGCTTTAGCCACAGCTGCCGTGTAATCCGGGAAGATGGTAATTGGTTCCCCGTTGAAACGGAGTGGACCCCGGGTGCGAGCACGTCACAGTATCTGGACACAATCTTGGTAGTAATCCAGCCTAGCAACGATGGCTTGAGGTTTTCCGCCCGGCTTCTTCGGCCCTAGGCCCCGGTGGGATCGATCGATCAGCGGCTCTTTATCCAACTGTAGCACCTCAGTTAGCAGCAGAGGTTGTAGTGCTGGAGTTGGGTGTCTCGGGTACACCAATGATTCTTATGTTGCATCTCCTCGACCGCCCTTCCATGTCCTCACACTTCGCTTTCAGTTCTGCAATTTCTGTCTTCATCGCACTCACAGTTTTTTGTAAAGTAACCACTTCATCCGACCATGCTGATAGCCCCCCCCCCCACCTCTTTGAAGCTAACTTTAGCCTGGTCGATCTCGTACTTCAGCGCCGCGGTGTTGTTTATTATCTCCGTTTTCACCGCCTTCAGCTCGTTCTTGAGGATTTCAAAATCGTCAGCGAGGGCATTTTTCAGTTCTGACTTCAACACCGTTGAAATGTCCGCTTTCAGAGAAAGAAGGATTTCTGACTTCAAACCTTCAACATTCATCTTTCCCGAGGCAGGTGAGGGCGGAGTTACTTTAGCTGGGATCTTGGCAGTACTCTGGTCCCAGGAGGTGTTGGGCCTTGTGTTGGAGGGTCCGGTGAACTTGAATTTATTCAACCTCGTTTCCATCTGGACGTCGCCGTGGATTTGTTACACTGTCCGATTGAGTTTAGAAACAGTTTACTGTAGCATGAGATGGATTACACTTTACTTTTTTCGCTTAAAATAGAGGTTTAACAGGAGCTCACGTCAAAAACAGCTTACTCCATAGCGGCCAAGCCACGCCCCCCAGCATGCACGCTTTCTAATAAATATATGTTATTTCCAGCTGGGAGGTCCGTATCATGAAATACCATGACCGAGGTCTTGAAAGTACTGAGCGAGGCCCTCTGGGCTGAGGTCAGTATTCAAGGCTGAGGTCACGGTATTTCACCATACAGACCGACCTTAAGCTGGTAAATAATATCAAATTCTAACAGAAAACGAGAGCGCCTGAAAGGGAAAACCGAGCCGAGCCGCCATTTTGAATCCTCATTCATGGCTGTAATGCAAATTGCTTCCTCCTCGGTATACAAGTGCACTTCCATGGCAGGAAAAAAAACTACATTTTGCCGCCTATGTAGTCCCCTATTTATACAAAACTGAGTCATTCAGGATTCAGCCATGTTTTTGCTCAGCGTTAGCAAATTACAGGTTTTAGCTTTCTCCTGAAATGTTTTCTTTTATTTTGTCTTCCTCAGGGTAGTAAAACTCGCTTTCTCTGTGAACACTGTCGTTATCGCTATCCATGCTGTAAAATTAATGCTATTTTGAATCCTCATTCACGGCTGTAATGCAAATTGCTTCCTCCTCGGTATACAAGTGCACTTCCATGGCAGGAAAAAAAACTACATTTTGCCACCTATGTAGTCCCCTATTTATACAAATAGGAGTCATTCAGGATTCAGCCATGTTTTTGCTCGGCGTTAGCAACAGTTAGAGGTTTTTCGCTTTCTCCTGAAATGTTTTCTTTTATTTTGTCTTCCTCAGGGTAGTAAAACTCGCTTTCGCTGTAAAGCCTGTCGTTATCGCTATCCATGCTGTAAATTTAATGCTATTCTCCTGAGAAATGCTGGCAAAAATTTATAAGATTTTTGACAGATGTTGACAAAAATTACTATTATATGTTTGTTGTTGTTGTGAATGAGTGAGTTGCCAGAGGTCCATAACTGGGGTCCGTATCGTAGGATACGGACCCGCTCACCAGCCAATCAGAGCGCAGGATTTGATGGAAACCGGACTGCAATAAAAATAATAAAGATTACTTGTAGTACTATTGGCCTTTCATACCAAGGGTAACATAACATTTCTTCATCACACCATCAGAATGAAGATGTAGATGATAAACAAACAAAAATCTCAGTCTGACATCTGAACAGCATTAACATGTTTAAGTATTCTCACAATCACATTACGGGCGGCACGGTGGTGTAGTGGTTAGCGCTGTCGCCTCACAGCAAGAAGGTCCGGGTTCGAGCCCCGGGGCCGGCGAGGGCCTTTCTGTGCGGAGTTTGCATGTTCTCCCCGTGTCCGCGTGGGTTTCCTCCGGGTGCTCCGGTTTCCCCCACAGTCCAAAGACATGCAGGTTAGGTTAACTGGTGACTCTAAATTGACCGTAGGTGTGAATGTGAGTGTGAATGGTTGTCTGTGTCTATGTGTCAGCCCTGTGATGACCTGGCGACTTGTCCAGGGTGTACCCCGCCTTTCGCCCGTAGTCAGCTGGGATAGGCTCCAGCTTGCCTGCGACCCTGTAGAACAGGATAAAGCGGCTAGAGATAATGAGATGAGACAATCACATTACCAGTTTGATATTGCTATAAGTTTACTAATACTTCTGACGAGAGATGTGTTCACCTGTACCGTAAGGCCAGTGAGCTGTTGCCATGGCGTCTCGTCCATCCGTCGTCCACAATTCAGTTAAATCGTGTCTCCTCCATCAGTTCTCAATGGATTTCGGTTCTGATTGTTTTATTTGAAAGAACTCAACCTTCTGCACAAAATTTGGTCATTGTATTGTCAATTTTTTGCTGACAAAATAGTAATTAGGTCACCTTAACACATTTTCTTCTGACTAGAATTGTATCTCCTCTCTCATTTATCATGCGAATTCAGTTCCGATCGATGTTTTGGTAGTCACGGCAGGCCGGATGAGCTACTACGTCCTTGACGTTCTGGTTAAGTCTTCATAATTCTAATGCTCTTGTGTTGGTTAATTTTACAGACTCCATCGTTGCGTGCAATTGGGAACATCGTGACAGGAACGGACGAGCAGACTCAGAGGGTTCTGAACTCCGGGGCGCTGGCTCTGTTCCCCAATCTGCTCCGCCACCCAAAGAACAACATCCAGAAGGAGGCGGCGTGGACGCTGTCCAACATCACAGCCGGGAAAGACTCACAAATCCAGGAGGTGGTTGACGCCGGTCTTGTGCCCCTGCTGGTGGAGATCCTGCAGCAGGTGAGACACTCACTGGAGCTTCCTTTACTTCTTAGCCTAATAGCTCTAGTACCAAAATAAAGAAGTAAGCATCGGGACACCAGACAGACATGTCTCAGTTCAGTGATTGCATTCAGAAAAAACTGCCTAAATTGCTTTTTTTTTTAAAAAAACAAAAATGATTGCTTGAATTGCATAGAGCTCCCTTACAGTGAGCATATAAGAGATAAAACATAACATAGCAGGGCATGTTGTTAGAGGAAAATAATCCACGATGGCGTGGTGTGAAGTGGATTGTTTTCCTATAATAGCACGTCCGCGAAGTGTTTTATTTCTTTTACACAGCAGCATTTTTGCCGTGATTACAACTTTGAATGTATTGATAAACAATAGATAATGCTTTTTAAAAAATGTTTAGTTACATTTAACGTTGTGGAACGTCCACGAGAACAGTTCCCATTATTATTTATGCTGTAGCAGCTACAAACAGTCATTCCCTCATGAGTTTCTTTTTTTTTTTAAACTCTCTGTTGAAGTTAATAAGACAAATAAAATGTAGCTTAGCTCGTCAAACCAGAAAGCCTGAACTCCTGTGTGACTCACGTATTAGAAACGTAGTGATTGTTACAAAGCACTGATGATTCACAAATGATAAATAAACAGCTCCTCCCAGAAAACTTCACCATATCAGTATTTTATTTTATTTTTTAAATTAAATAAGTTTTCAAAAAATCCATGTATTATTAAACTTGGGTTATTAGACGTGGAACATTAACGATACAAATCCATGTGAATGAGCCGTCATTCTAAAAATGATAACATATTAGAACATGTGCTTTAAAGGTAGACTGCCTTTCAGATCTTTCAAGTGTAGGTCATAAAAAGAATTTTCCCCGACACCTAATTATTTTTGTTTAGTGGACCGAAAGCTACTGAATTCACATCGCAGACTTCCAATTTTATTAGTTTTTTTTTTTTAAAGAACAATTAATGAATTTAGAGCCACATGGCCCTAAATTCTCCGCTATTTTTTCCTGCTTCACCATGACGCGATTCAAGATGCTACGTCATGCATCACGTGGTGGGCTTTCCCCGTTCGCGCAAGGCATTGTGGGATACAAATTTGAAACAGGAGAGAAAAACGGAGGACGTGAGCGTGCGAATGAAACGTGAAAGACCGACGACAGTAACTGAAAGCGAGAAGAAAAAGACGTTATGTTATATACGAAGGAAAGGAAACGCAGGACCAAACTCATAAATATCGGCGCTCAGCGAGCGCCTCGGTGTGATCTAGGGCTGTGTTCACAACTCGCGATACTCGATCATGCACAATTTTCGGGGGTACGATACGATATGATATCGTTTACTCACTTGAAAATCGAAAATCCCATATAATGAGATATTCCATGCATATCTCCCGGTTCTGTAGCAGGTTGTCATCAATTTTCACTTGATTTAAAGCACGTTTCATGCCAGAAATCGACGGAAATTCATGCTTGTAACCTGTTTCAACCAAAAACGTTTTTATTTACAAATGGCGCTTCCAGTTACTCAGGGCATGCGCACTAGAAATGAGCCTTTTTTTCATCCAAACTACTTTTTGAAACCCTCATTCTGATTGGCTGGTGTATTATAAGCCAGCCAATCAGAATCAGTGTCTTAAGGCAGCAGCATGCCGTAATGGCTGTTTGTTGTCCAATTAGTATCCAATATCTCTGTCATTTGCGCCTTTATTGTCCGACTTTTGTTACTGAAACACAACAAACGACGAAGTAGATAACATCTTTAGACATTTGGTGACCCAAATCTGAAGTTTGCTTGGATAATATCAACTGGAAGTGGCTCAATCAGTATGTTGTTATCAGTAGATTGTTAAGTTTCAATGCGCTCTGCTACAGACGCTGCAAGCCGCTAATCACGTCCCCCATGTCTCCATGGCCTCGTCTCGAGACTCATTGATTGAATAATTTTGGCGCCAAACGTATTCGCGCCCTCTGCTTACAATACATTAAAGACATCGTTCAACTCGATATATCGCGATATATATGGTATGATATCGTGAGCAACTGATGGCAAACGAGCACAGCCCTAGTGTGATCAGCTGTTTGTTTAGCGACAGAATGATGGAACTGTCAGTGCACGGTCAAAGGTAAACATGCGCACACGGACTTCCTCTGTCTGCTTGACTGCGCGAAGCAAACGATTTCATGCACATTATTTGCTCGGGAATCCCGTCAAATTAAATAACTTCCCAGCCACAGAATGGCCCAATATTTTGTGAGATATTACAGAAATAAACATATATCACAATGACCAAATTTCAGAGGGAACTAAATTTCATCAATTTTATGAAATCGAAAGGCCGTCTCGCTTTAAGGTCCCTTCAAACGTAGCGCTCCTGTATTGACAAATTGGTTGTCGAGTTTGAGATCTGAGCATTTTCCTTTTGTCACAGGGAGATTTTAAGACCCAGAAGGAGGCTGTGTGGGCCATCACCAACTACACCAGCGGGGGGACGTTGCAGCAGGTCACGTACTTGGTTCAGTCTGGAGTGCTCAAACCTCTCCTGAACCTCCTGTCAGCCAAGGACAGCAAGACCATCTTAGTCATCCTGGATGCCATCTTGAATATTTTCATGGTAAACATGAGTAGAATCTGGAAGCCACGTTTAATAGAGCAGAAGGAATTCGGCGCATTCTAGTTTCTCTTGCGTCACTTGGACACATCGGATCAAATCGGCTACGTGCACACAGAACATCTACATTTGGATACGGCAACACAGGTTCGAGATAGAACACGAATAGGAATGATTCAGAATGGTGAATCTGTCAGAACTAGGGATGGCGAAAACTAAAAAAAATCTTGACCGACCACCGAGCCTCATTAGCTGGTTAAAGTCGGTTAACCTATGAGTTTAACAGGGATGCAAACGGAGCGCCTTTTGGCGGATGCCGCCTTTTTCACGGCTGAATCGTGCAGATCCGATTTTTTTTGGGGGGGGGGGGCGTTGGAGTGTCTGAATAATTTCAACGGCATTTGCTTATTTAGTAATTTTAATACAGAATTTACTCTGATGAAATTATTCAGACACTCCAACGCCCCCCCCCCCAAAAAAAAAATCGGATCTGCACAATTCAGCCGTGAAAAAGTCGGCATCTGCGCCTTTAGTTTGTGTGGAGAGATATGATCTGCAATAACATGCATTGTTGGCTACAGACCGAAACATACTTTCAGAATGCACTGGCCAAGGCAGGACTAAACTCCATGTGCCTTCTAATAATAATTAAAAAAAAACAAAACACAATAGTAATTTGTAAGTTAAAAAGCCTGTGTCTGCACTTTTCTTTCGCCGAGTGGCAGCTGTGTTCAACTGGGGCGGGAGGGCGGGACATGACTGAATGGGTGTTTCTGATTTGTCAGCTGTCGTCCTTACACCGCATGGCATGCCCCAAGCGTTTACAACACAGAATTCCAGGTTCTCCGCTCCAAAATCGGCAGCTTCAAAACGATTGATTTTTTTTTTTAACCGACAACCAAAAAAAATTTAACCAGTTGACGTTGATTCGGTCAACCATCGGTCAAACGGTCATCGGTTAACATCCCTAGTCAGAACACTGAGTAGCACAACAGGAAAGATTCACTAATTTGAATCTTGATGCCACAGAGAGCGAATAATAACAGCAACACTAGCCAGTCATGGGCGTCTGTGAGCTCAGGTATGCAGAAGTGGGCATACATGAGCTCACATGTTACGCCACCTTATGGTGTTGCATGAGCAGCAGTTCGAAACATTGTGGTTTCAAGTAGCATCTGATAGCTTTCCTTCTCCCTGGTTGGTTTCTGGTGAGTGATAGGAGAGAGCTGCCTGATGGGTGCGAACTGGCCATGACTAAATCAGGCAATCAGAAAATTGCAGAGAAATTAAAAAAACTAGATAGAACTCGACGCCAGCCGCGTTGATGGGGATACCTCCGCCCGGTAGACTACACGCCTTATTAAGTTGTGATTTGGGGATGGACATTTGACCTCACAGTAATCTTGACCTGGTGAAATTACTTGTATTAGCCTTGGAGAGATTGTGTTCACAAGGTTCTCAGACAGACATTTGACCTCACAGTGACCTTGACCTTAGACCGTTTGATCTGAAAATCTAATCAGTTCATGTTTGTCCCAAGGCGCACAAATGTTGAAAGTTTGGTGAAATTCCTTTCATTAGCCTTTGAGATATCGCGTTCACAAGGTTTCGGGACGGACGGACGCACGGACAGACGCACAACCCGAAAACATAATGCCTCCTGCACCTTACGGTGGCGGAGGCATAAAGGCACGAGGCATAAAATTATAAAAACATTAGTTAGTTTTTTTGTTTTTTTCTTTTTTATCAGACATCTAATTTTTGGGTTTGTTTACCTGACATGTTTCGACGTACAACTTCCGTCTTCCTCAGAGTGTCACCGGATGTTATTGGTGACGCATCTTTTATCAGCTGCTGTTTCTGAAGGCGTGGCCTTCCTGTCTGGTTTGACAGGTCGGTCACGCCTTCTACTGTCTGTTCGTCCCCTGCAAGATGGCACTCCAGGTGTGGGAGAGCATGTATGCTCCCTCATCCCGGTTGATGGTCCTCGGGCTTCGCTTACGGATCTCCATGGCCTCCCTGATCCAGCGCTGATGTTTGTTATCTTCTGTGCGGATGACTCTGGCATTCCCCCAGTCCATAATGTGATTTTCCCTTTTACAGTGATCTGTTATAGCTGACTTATAATTTTCCTGTTGTGCCTTTTCTTTTATTGTTTGGGTTTGTCTTGTAGCTGTCTCCTTTTCGCACTCTTTCTTATGTTCATTTTTTCTTGTGTTGAAACTCTTTCCTGTCTCCCCAATATAAGTTTTATTGCATAATTGACATGGAATCTCATATATGGTGTTGCATCTGTTGTCCGGATGTATTCTGTCTTTGGGATGAACCAGGATCTGACGGAGTGTTGTGTATGGTTTGACAGGTGTGTTAATGTTGTGTTTCCTCATTACTCTTTGAATGCGTTCAGTTATTCCCCTGATGTATGGTAATGTAACTACTCCCCTAACAAACCCAAAAATTAGATGTCTGATAAAAAAGAAAAAAACAAAAAAACTAACTATATTTAATATAAGACATAATGAACGTAATCGAAAGATAAAAACATTAGGTTTGAAATTATTTTATTTTGTTACAATGGTGGAAATTCTTCTTCTGCCATTTGCAAAATGTTATCGATCTTGATACGAACAAATGTATTATTATTATTATCTTTTTCAGGGACATTTACACAACAGATATTGTATTCATTGCAATCCAGCAAGTTCCGAACTGTCAAGCTCTTGGGTTTGTGTAACTTTACGAACGAGACTCACGAACGTGAACCTCGACTGATCAGCGTCAGACTGTATAATTGTCAGGAGTTACTGGGATTTTATATACAGATGACATCATCAGTTCTGTGCGTTCTACGAATGTGTTAGTAACAGATTCTGCTGTGCTGCCCTGCAGGCTGCAGATAAGATGGGAGAGACGGAGAAGCTGTGTCTGATGATTGAGGAATGCGGAGGGCTGGACAAGATCGAGTCACTGCAGACCCATGAGAACAAAATGGTCTACAAAGCTGCATTCAATCTCATAGAGAAATACTTCTCAGAGGAAGTAAGCGTGCAATGACGCACTGAACATCTGTCTGTTCTCAGAGCGCATACCATCAGTATTTAGAAATCTTTTTTCCTGCCTAAAACCGATTATTTAGAAATCACTGGTTGAAACTGAATCACGTCAATTCGATTGTAATCTACAGTAAAGGCATCTTGAAATTTACGGTGACGGTTCTTGGGATCACTGTACATTTAACAGTTATTCCACAAAGCCGAGTCGTACATGAGCCGAAAGCCGACGATGCACGTAGCTCCGAGTTGGCTATAGACCCTTTTCAGTCACATGACCTTCGTAAACGCGACCACCATTTTGGACATGTAGCGGACTTCGGCTCGAATTGGTTTGAATGCGAGGAAGGCGACAAACGGAGAACATACAAGAAAAAGGACCGAGATGCAGAAAACACCTTCGCTATCCAGCGACGTAGGGCATTTACAGGGCGAGCAGAGGGAGAAATAACAACAGTAACGACACATTAACAACGGCGTACAGAAATAACGGTTTATGGCACAGACCCTTTTGGTTCTCGCTCATCTAGCTGCTACAATGACTGCTTAGACTGCAACAATAATACCTAACACACATTTAAGTATCCGTCGTAAAGACGTGAAACTCATCGAGTGATGAGTGTGTTCATTGATAAGCTAACACAATCTAAAAGTAGACATACCATCACACTGCCCTGGCACTGTGTACAGTTTACCTTCTATGGTTTGTGCACTCACTATTTGCCATTACTTTCTCCAACCGTTGTTACAGATTACAGGGAACGGCCTGGATTTAAGAGACAAATACATGTTCCTCTTGTTTTGAACACTTATTTGTAGGCAGTGCTTAATTTGTAAAGTGGGAGGTCCTGGAGCGCAGAGGATGAGCGGCTCCGGTGCGGAAAAAAAGAGGGGGGGAGGGGGGCGCGGCGCTTCTGGGCATGTTTTGTAATCACACTGCAAATTAAGTTCATCTGCAGATATTTTGTGGATGTCGTTTCATGAGAGAAATCACCAACAAGACAGATATCAAAATCAGACATTAACACTAAATAAACTTGCATTTTTTTATTTAATTATTTGTTGTTGTTTTTTTGTTACATAGTCAAAAGAGGTGTCGGATCACCGGATCCAGTGTAAATAGCTGCCGGAGCCAACGCCCGAGGTTCCGGAGCGCGCTCCGGCTTGCTCCCCCTCAAATTAAGCGCTGTTTGTAGGACACTGCCTCTGATCTGTCCTACAGTCTACCAACAGCAAAGGAACACAACGCTAGCTAATAGCTACTACAGAAGAACAAAGAGGTTACAATGGGTTATTTTAGCCTATTTGGTTACACACTCGCCGCCACAGAATGTTAACAGCAATGTAATGCCTTTTCTGGCTAATTTTATTCGTCTTACCTCCAACAAAGTGGTCACTACACAAGCGCTGGTATGCCGAGGGCTGACAATCTTTCCTGTTTATGGCCGCTATCCATCTTCTCCGTCGGGATCCGATAAAATGATAACCCTTGCCTTGTTTGTTGATGGTTACTACATCCAGGTGCACAACAATATAGTGGCATGATGGAAGTCTTGCTGAAAATAAACACTTTCTTTGCTGCCGTTCCTCAATGTTGGCTGTGGTAAACTACTGGTAGTACACGTCCAAAATGGCGGCCGCGTTTGTCGTGACGTCACGTGAAAAGGGTCTATAAGCCATGTACGATGAGATCGAGTAGAATAGCTGTTGTGTTCTATCCACATTCACTGGATTTTGAGAAACGGACCATTTTTATTATTTTAATTTTTTGCAAATTCGATTTAAAAAAAAAAGATGCTTTTTTTGGGGGGGGGGGGGACTGCTTCCTCTTCTTTTTCTTTCGTTTTTTTTTGCAGTTGCAAACCAACTTAAAGGTGCATTACTGCCACCAACTGGGCTGGAGTGTTGAACAGGAGATATTGGGGGAAAACAAATAAACAAAAATATATTATTTTAGCTATTTCTGTTTCTTTTACATACCTGATAATTTTGGGGGGTTTCGTTTGAAAGAGTTTTTATTTCATCCTCGGTTGGTTCAGCAACATACTCCGCCATTTTGTTTTTCACTGTAAATGAGCTGATCTCCTAGTTAGCCCAGGAGTAATAAGGTTATACCCGGAACAAATTAGTAACAAGCTGAAAATTTCAGAATATGTTCAGAATACCTTTAGGAATAACATACTAAAAGTCCCTGGGAATCCCCCTTGTGCTCTCTGAGAAATTCAAGATGGCGTCCAAAATGGCCGCCAAATGGAGATCTGCCCATATGTCAGGCCCAAAACAAAATATTAATGCAATTAAAAGGTCAGAATATATGTTTTTTAGGGTAGGAGAGTAAATTCCAACATGTGTGTATTAATTACATTGTGTATTAACATTATATAATAACAATGTACACATTATTATAACGGTATATTTGTGTATAGTGTGGATCCATTGGTTACTCGTTCACTCCGTATCATCTTATTCTGTTCACAAAACAACGAACACGATTACTAGGGGTTGGAGCACTTATTGTCATTAATATTAATTAAAGTAAATTGGTGGTGTAAAATGAAAAATGGCATGTTCAAAGGTCACGCTGAGTTCAGTCATTTTTAAAAGGTCATGCTGAGTTTAGTCATTTTTTGTCCGAACACACTGGCATTGCTAGTAGTAAAGACTGGCGCTAGAAACTCAAAGATGAATTTTTTTCCACCCTTAAACAAGCTTGAATAAATTCCCTACTTCATTGATGGTACAACAAAAGGTCCAAGCATTACAACTGAGGCACTGAGAAGTGTTTAAGTCTACTCATTGTTTATAAGCAAGAGCTTTTATTGAGGCAGACCTTTTTGTCATGAAAGTCGCCGGAATGTTGAAGAAGCGTACTGAAACAGCTTGCCATTGTAGTTTTAGAAGACAGAGTTCTCAAATTTAATTTCCCTTTAATATTTTATCAAAGCTTAAAGATGCACTAAATATTAAGGAAATTGATGTCTAATTGTTGTCTTACATTATGTTCATGTATGTAGGTAGCCTACTAAGCTAATCTGTCAATCATGTCAACCATCAAATTCCATGTAATTTCCACATTAATGACCTTGTAATCTTGGTTAATTTTAATTTTAACAGTGGTGAATTTGCATTGCTTGTATGAGAGAACATCTAATTTAACATTTTAATTGCATTTATATTATGTTTTATCCCTGAGATATTGAAAAATCTCCAATTGGCGGCCATTTTGGACGCCATCTTGAATTTCTCAGAGAGCACAAGGTGGATTCCCGGGGACTTTTTGTATGTTATTCCTAAGGGTATTCTGAAAAATTCAGCTTGTTACTAATTTGTTCCGGGTTGGACTCAATTTTGAGCTAATGCTCTTGGGCTAAGTAGTAGAGTAGCCAATCAGAGCGCACGATTGCTCATATCCAGTGAACGTGGATATGATAAAGGTGTATATCCAGGCATTTGCGTGTAATATTTTCAACAACTGGAGTTCTAAAACCATGTACTGCTAAAGCCAAAGGAACAGTTGTCTGTTCGTCATAGTGGACACACGATTAATGGTTCTTTAATAATCTGTTTTTTTTAATCAGGAAGAAGAGGATGAATCCATCGCACCTGAAGCAACCACTGATGGCTTTTCCTTCCAGATTGCTGAGAACCAAAGCACTTTTAATTTCTGAAAAACTTCTCCACCACCCACTACTCCATTATAAATGACTTTACTATATATATATATATATATTTTATTTAGTTATGTATATAAAGGCTCTTTTTAGTTTTACACCAAGTCTTGTAAATAAATTTTTAACGTCTACGATTACACGTGGTTCACTGATGTACGAGTGGGTAAAGAATTTTATTTTAAATCAAATATAGTTGTCCCAGGAGTCAGGTTCGAGCGTTCTAGTAAACCCAAGTGCCTTACAGTCTTACTATTGTAACTTTCACTGAGATATGAGATACAGTCATGTGAAAAAGAAAGTACACCCTCTTCCAGTTACATGGTTTTACCAATCAAGACATAAGGGTTGTTTTACAATCGGGGTACAAAGTTTGTGTCACAGGGGTCCAAAATTCAAATTGATTCAAACTGGTTCTTGTAGCAGTTTTTAAGTGAAGGACAAGTTAAAGAACAGATTTCAGGTCATTTTTTGACGTGTGTATTGTGTAATCTGCTATAAGATGGGAGAAACAAATGAAGTGATTCTCAGAGAGGACTTTTTTTTTTTTTTGATAATTCAGAATCCACTACTTCCATAGTGCTTTTAAATATAAGGCTGTAAGCTTTGTGTTAGTTGTCTCTAATATTTATGTCCCAATATCTTGACCACATTTTAGGATGAAAATCATTTTAGATATGTTATTCTAGATTGAAAAATTAGCTGTCTCGGAGAGGACTTTTTTTTGACACAATTACATACTAATTTGATCAAAATAGTCTGAAAACTTACTGGCATTCAACATTAAAACTTAACTATTAACTATGTTTCCAATGATATGGAACCGAATATTTGTTTTATGGTATAAAGAATGATTTAGGGCGGCACGGTAGTGTAGTGGTTAGCACTGTCGCCTCACAGCAAGAAGGTCCGGGTTCGAGCCCCGTGGCCGGCGAGGGCCTTTCAGTGCGGAGTTTGCATGTTCTCCCCGTGTCCGCGTGGGTTTCCTCCGGGTGCTCCGGTTTCCCCCACAGTCCAAAGACATGCAGGTTAGGTTAACTGGTGGCTCTAAATTGAGCGTAGGTGTGAATGGGAGTGTGAATGGTTGTCTGTGTCTATGTGTCAGCCCTGTGATGACCTGGCGACTTGTCCAGGGTGTACCCCGCCTTTCGCCCGTAGTCAGCTGGGATAGGCTCCAGCTTGCC
Source organism: Neoarius graeffei (assembly GCF_027579695.1). Lineage (NCBI taxonomy): Eukaryota > Metazoa > Chordata > Actinopteri > Siluriformes > Ariidae > Neoarius > Neoarius graeffei. The sequence goes on from NC_083572.1 coordinate 16,850,808, forward strand.
TGCGACCCTGTAGAACAGGATAAAGCGGCTAGAGATAATGAGATGAGATGAGAAGAATGATTGAAGTGCATCCCTTTTGGAGCTACCTGTGGTCAAAAAAGCACTTGTTCTAAATGACACGAGTAATTTTGCTAAATATGACATATATTGCCATACATTCACCAAAAATAACGTTATCACCAAAAATTTTTTTGCATGGTAAATAGAGCTATCACAGGGCTACAATAAACAACCAAGTTTATTTAGTCAAGCCTTTTGATATTGAAGATAATAAGTGTTAAATGTGATTTTTAGCTTGCGTACCCTGATTGTAAAACAGCCCATAACAAAAAAATCATCTGATCCTTACCAGGTCCTAAAATTACGCAAATCTAACCTCAGGTGTAAAGCAACACACAACAGGTTCCACTGTGTCATTATTTATTTAACAAAAATTAAGTGAAAATGCAGAACCCATGTATGAAAAAGTAAGTAATCGCTTGTAGAACCACCAGCAATAACTTGAAGCAACCGTTTTCAGTATGATTTTATCAGTCGTTCATATCGTTGTGGAGGAATTTCAGCCCGCTCTTCTTTACAACATTGCTTCAGTTCATTCATGTTCGAGGGCATTTGTTTATGTACAGCTCTCTTAAGGTCCTGCCACAGCATTTCAATTGGGTTGAGGTCTGGACTTTGACTTGGCCATTCCGACACCTTGATTCTTTTCTTTTTCAGCCATTCTGCTGTAGATTTGCTGGTGTGCTTGGGATCGTTGTCCTGTCGCATGACTCAATTGTAGCCAAGCTTTAGCTGTTGGACAGATGGCCTCACATTTGCTTCTAGAACAGTGGTTTTCAAAGTGGGGGCCGCCAGGGCAGCCTCAGAAAGTTGGAGGGACGATAACAAAAAAATTGCGAAAAAAAATACTTTTTAAAAATAATTATTATTAAATATATTGTAATTACTGGGCGGCACGATGGTGTAGTGGTTAGCGCTGTCGCCTCACAGCAAGAAGGTCCGGGTTCGAGCCCCGTGGCCGGCGAGGGCCTTTCTGTGTGGAGTTTGCATGTTCTCCCTGTGTTCGCGTGGGTTTCCTCCGGGTGCTCCGGTTTCCCCCACAGTCCAAAGACATGCAGGTTAGGTTAACTGGTGACTCTAAATTGACCGTAGGTGTGAATGTGAGTGTGAATGGTTGTCTGTGTCTATGCGTCAGCCCTGTGATGACCTGGCGACTTGTCCAGGGTGTACCCCGCCTTTCACCCGTAGTCAGCTGGGATAGGCTCCAGCTTGCCTGCGACCCTGTAGAACAGGATAAAGCGGCTAGAGATAATGAGATGAGATATTGTAATTAGTTTTTTAATCATTATTCTAAAATATAATTATTAATAATAATACATCATATCGAAACATTGTTTGCCATGCTCATCTCTCCGATTGCCTGTGACATTGCGGTTTGCGCCATTTATCAAACTGCTTAGCTCCTCAAGCTAGCGTATTGCTAGCACAAAATGGACAGGTTTTTGAAGAAGAGACCAAATGAACAAACCAACAGCCCTCAGAAGTAAAGATGGGAAGAGGATCACCAATCCCTCTAATTCTGCACTGACAAATAGTGGAGCAATATCAGAAAGGAGTTCGACAGTGTAAAATTGCAAAGAGTTTGAACATATCATCATCTACAGTGCATAATATCATCAAAAGATTCAGAGAATCTGGAGGAATCTCTGTGCGTAAGGGTCAAGGCCGGAAAACCATACCGGGTGCCCGTGATCTTCGGGCCCTTAGACGGCACTGCATCACATACAGGCATGCTTCTGTATTGGAAATCACAAAATGGGCTCAGGAATATTTCCAGAGAACATTATCTGTGAACACAATTCACCGTGCCATCCGCCATTGCCAGCTAAAACTCTATAGTTCAAAGAAGAAGCCGTATCTAAACACGATCCACAAGCGCAGACGTCTTCTCTGGGCCAAGGCTCATTTAAAATGGACTGTGGCAAAGTGGAAAACTGTTCTGTGGTCAGACGAATCAAAATTTGAAGTTCTTTATGGAAATCAGGGACGCCCTGTCATTCGGACTAAAGAGGAGAAGGACGACCCAAGTTGTTATCGGCGCTCAGTTCAGAAGCCTGCATCTCTGATGGTATGGGGTTGCATTAGTGCGTGTGGCATGGGCAGCTTACACATCTGGAAAGACACCATCAATGCTGAAAGGTATATCCAGGTTCTAGAGCAACATATGCTCCCATCCAGACGACGTCTCTTTCAGGGAAGACCTTGCATTTTCCAACATGACAATGCCAAACCACATACTGCATCAATTACAGCATCATGGCTGCGTAGAAGAAGGGTCCGGGTACTGAACTGGCCAGCCTGCAGTCCAGATCTTTCACCCATAGAAAACATTTGGCGCATCATAAAACGGAAGATACGACAAAAAAGACCTAAGACAGTTGAGCAACTAGAATCCTACATTAGACAAGAATGGGTTAACATTCCTATCCCTAAACTTGAGCAACTTGTCTCCTCAGTCCCCAGACGTTTACAGACTGTTGTAAAGAGAAAAGGGGATGTCTCACAGTGGTAAACATGGCCTTGTCCCAACTTTTTTGAGATGTTGTCATGAAATTTAAAATCACCTAATTTTTCTCTTTAAATGATACATTTTCTCAGTTTAAACATTTGATATGTCATCTATGTTTTGTTCTGAATAAAATATGGAATTTTGAAACTTCCACATCATTGCATTCCGTTTTTATTTACAATTTGTACTTTGTCCCAACTTTTTTGGAATCGGGGTTGTAGATTTAATGAACCCGACACACCAACTTCTCATTTATTTATTTATTATCCTGCTTGTCCGTTACGGGTCTTGGGTGAGTTGGAGCCAATCCTTGATGACATCAGGCGAGAGGTGTAGTACACCCTGGACAAGTCACCAGATTATCACAGATGGCCATCCACACTCACATTCACACCTGTGGGCAATTTAGAGTAGCCAGTTGAAGTTAATCTTATCCACGTGTCTTTGGACTGTGGGAGGAAATCGGAGCATTCAGAGGAAACTCACACAAGCACAGTGAAAACATTACATTACATTAACAGCATTTAGCAGACGCTCTTGTGCAGAGCGATGTACAACATACGTCCTGGGAAACAGTTGTGGTTAGGTGCCTTGGTTAAGGGCACTTCTGCTGGTTCAGGGAATCAAACAGGCAACCTTTTGGTCCCAAAGATGCTTCTCTAACCATGAGGTCATGGCTTCCATCCATTATCTGTAGCCGCTTGTGCAAGGTCGCAGGCAAGCTGGAGCCTTTCCCAGCTGACTATGGGCGAGAGGCGGGGTACACCCTGGACAAATCGCCAGGTCATCGCAGGGCTGACACATAGAGACAAATAACGATTCACACTCACGGTCAATTTAGAGCCACTGATTAGCCTAGCCTGCATGTCTTTGGACTGTGAGGGAAGTCAGAACACCCGGAGGAAACCCACGCAGACACGGGCAGAACATGCAAACTCCACACAGAAAGGCCCTCGTCAGCCACTGGGCTCAAGCCCAGAACCTTCTCGCTCTGAGGCGAAAGTGCTAACCACTACACCACCGTGCTGCCTAGGTCATGGCTTCCCCCATGCAAAATTTATAAATTTTGTTCCTTTTTTTAAAAAGAAAATCATCATATAAAAACTTTGTCAGTAGTAGCAATAACATAACCTTGCTTGATTCCATCCATTATCTGTAGCTGCTTATCCTGTTCTACAGGGTTGCAGGCAAGCTGGAGCCTATCCCAGCTGACTACGGGCGAAAGGCGGGGTACACCCTGGACAAGTCGCCAGGTCATCACAGGGCTGACACAGAGACACAGACAACCATTCACACTCACATTCACACCTACGGTCAACTTAGAGTCACCAGTTAACCTAACCTGCATGTCTTTGGACTGTGGGGGAAACCGGAGCACCCGGAGGAAACCCATGCGGACACGGGGAGAACATGCAAACTCCGCACAGAAAGGCCTCTGGGCTTGAACCCATGACCTTGTTGTTGTGAAATGACAGTGCGAACCACTACACCACTGTGCTGCCTCGGTCATGGCTTCCCCCATGCAAAATTTGTAAATTTTGTTCCTTTTTTTTCCTCATCTCATCTCATTATCTGTAGCTGCTTTATCCTGTTCTACAGGGTCGCAGGCAAGCTGGAGCCTATCCCAGCTGACTACGGGCGAAAGGCGGGGTACACCCTGGACAAGTCGCCAGGTCATCACAGGGCTGACACATAGACACAGACAACCATTCACACTCACATTCACACCTACGGTCAATTTAGAGTCACCAGTTAACCTAACCTGCATGTCTTTGGACTGTGGGGGAAACCGGAGCACCCGGAGGAAACCCATGCGGACACGGGGAGAACATGCAAACTCCGCACAGAAAGGCCTCTGGGCTCGAACCAATGACGTTGTTGTGAAGTGACAGTGTGAACCACTACACCACCGTGCTGCTTAGGTCATGGCTTCCCCCATGCAAAATTTGTAAATTTTGTTGCTTTTTTTTTTTAAACGAAATCTCATCTCATTATCTCTAGCCACTTTATCCTGTTCTACAGGCAAGCTGGAGCCTATCCCAGCTGACTACGGGCGAAAGGCAGGGTACACCCTGGACAAGTCGCCAGGTCATCATACTGTCGGGCTGACACATAGACACAAACATTTCGAGCCACCAGTTAACCTAACCTGCATGTCTTTGGACTGTTGGGGAAACTGGAGCACCCAGAGGAAACCCACGCGGACACGGCGAGAACATGCAAACTCTGCACAGAAAGGCCTCTGGGCTCGAACCCATGACCTTGCTGCTGTGAAATGACAGTGCTAACCACTACACCACCATACTGCCTCGGTCATGCAAAATTTGTACATTTTTTTTTACACAAAATCATCATATAAAAACTAGCAGTAGTAACATCTCATCTCATCTCATCTCATCTCATCTCATTATCTCAAGCCGCTTTATCCTGTTCTACAGGGTCGCAGGCAAGCTGGAGCCTATCCCAGCTGACTACGGGCGAAAGGCGGGGTACACCCTGGACAAGTCGCCAGGTCATCACAGGGCTGACACAGAGACACAGACAACCATTCACACTCACATTCACACCTACGGTCAATTTAGAGTCACCAGTTAACCTAACCTGCATGTCTTTGGACTGTGGGGGAAACCGGAGCACCCGGAGGAAACCCACGCAGACACGGCGAGAACGTGCAAACTCCACACAGAAAGGCCCTCGCCGGCCCCGGGGTTCGAACCCAGGACCTTCCGGGTTCGTGCTCGAACCCAGGACCGTGCCGCCCCCAGTAGTAACATAACCTTGGTAAAACTATCTGTAGCTGTTGTTTCTTAGTTTGTCCATGCGATGTCGCTGTCGGTCATTTTGTCGACAGAAACAGGGTGTAGCCTAAATCTGTCAGTGCTTCCTACACGCGCGCACTTGTATTAGTGGACGAAACGAGGCGTTCGGCTCCAGACCGAGTGCCCTACACGTCGATTTGGAATCCCGCCCCGGGTTAAATAGATTTTGGCTGCCCACAACTTTCACTCCGAACGAAAATAAACTGGTTTGTCCAAGAGCAGCGGTGATTTCCCATGGAGCGGGCTTAAATAACACTTCGACAAGGTTTCGGGTTTCCAGGCTGGTCTTGGTTTTTAAGAGCACGGCCGTGTTGTGTCGTGAAACGTGAGTTTTGCTGGAAAGTTTGGTGTTAAAGCCCATCCGGAGACAGTAATGCTGAGAGAAAACGCTGAGAAAACAAGCTGTTAGGGGGAAAAGCTCTGGTTTTCCTGAGTCAGGTGAATAATTTAGTGAAGGAGAAGAAGAAGGAGAAGAAGAAGAAGGCAGAAATAAACGTCAAGCTGGAATATAAAGGGAATGTCTAACCCAGGGGCGAGGAGAAACGGTCCAGTGAAACTGCGGCTCACAGGTAACTTCATCATGTTTACCTTCATATTCCTCCTTCTGCAGGGAGTTCACTTCCACAGAGCCTTCAGTCTGGCCGCTGAGGAGAACACACTTAGCACTAAACATCCCTGAAGCAGTCTGTGTTGATTTAGTTGCTCAATAATGTGTTTTTTCTTCCATAAACAACTTCTTAAACCGTCAGAAAACTCTGCTTGTTTTTGCTTTTCAGCATTTTGTGTCTCTTGTGTTCATCCTGAGATGAGCATTACATCACTGGGCTCAGCTTAGGTGTTACACGTGATATCCAGGGGCGTGGCCACATGAGAGAAAGAAAGCACAGCTTTATTCATCACACACTTGTGAAATTTCTTCTCTGCAGTGAGCGCACACACATCCCCAGAGCAGTGGGCAGCCATGCTAACAGCGCCCGGGGAGCAGTTGGGAGTTTGGTGCCTCGCTCAAGAGCACCTCAGCCCAAGGCCGTCCCGTATTAACCTAACCGCATGTCTTTAGACTGTGGGGAAACCCATGCAGACTCGGTGAGAATGTGCAAACTCCACACAGAAAGATCCCTGCCGGCTGCCGGGCTCGAACCCGGAACCTTCTTGCTGTGAGGCGACCGTGCTGCCTAAGAAAAGAAAGAAAGCACAGCTTTATTCATCACACACTTGTGAAATTTCTTCTCTGCAGTGAGCGCGCGCACACACCCAGAGCAGTGGGCAGCCATGCTAACAGCGCCCGGGGAGCAGTTGGGAGTTTGGTGCCTCGCTCAAGAGCACCTCAGCCCAAGGCCGTCCCGTATTAACCTAACCGCATGTCTTTAGACTGTGGGGAAACCCATGCAGACTCGGTGAGAATGTGCAAACTCCACACAGAAAGATCCCTGCCGGCTGCCGGGCTCGAACCCAGAACCTTCTTGCTGTGAGGCGACCGTGCTGCCTAAGAAAAGAAAGAAAGCACAGCTTTATTCATCACACACTTGTGAAATTTCTTCTCTGCAGTGAGCGCGCGCACACACCCAGAGCAGTGGGCAGCCATGCTAACAGCGCCCGGGGAGCAGTTGGGAGTTTGGTGCCTCGCTCAAGAGCACCTCAGCCCAAGGCCGTCCCGTATTAACCTAACCGCATGTCTTTAGACTGTGGGGAAACCCATGCAGACTCGGTGAGAATGTGCAAACTCCACACAGAAAGATCCCTGCCGGCTGCCGGGCTCGAACCCAGAACCTTCTTGCTGTGAGGCGACCGTGCTGCCTAAGAAAAGAAAGAAAGCACAGCTTTATTCATCACACACTTGTGAAATTTCTTCTCTGCAGTGAGCGCGCGCACACACCCAGAGCAGTGGGCAGCCATGCTAACAGCGCCCGGGGAGCAGTTGGGAGTTTGGTGCCTCGCTCAAGAGCACCTCAGCCCAAGGCCGTCCCGTATTAACCTAACCGCATGTCTTTAGACTGTGGGGAAACCCATGCAGACTCGGTGAGAATGTGCAAACTCCACACAGAAAGATCCCTGCCGGCTGCCGGGCTCGAACCCGGAACCTTCTTGCTGTGAGGCGACCGTGCTGCCTAAGAAAAGAAAGAAAGCACAGCTTTATTCATCACACACTTGTGAAATTTCTTCTCTGCAGTGAGCGCACGCACACACCCAGAGCAGTGGGCAGCCATGCTAACAGCGCCCGGGGAGCAGTTGGGAGTTTGGTGCCTCGCTCAAGAGCACCTCAGCCCAAGGCCGTCCCATATTAACCTACCGCATGTCTTTAGACTGTGGGGAAACCCACGCAGACACGGTGAGAATGTGCAAACTCCACACAGAAAGACCCTCGCTGGCCGCCGGGCTCGAACCCGGACCTTCTTGCTGTGAGGTGACCGTGCTGCCTAAGAAAAGAAAGAAAGCACAGCTTTATTCATCACACACTTGTGAAATTTCTTCTCTGCAGTGAGCACGCACACACATACGCAGAGCAGTGAGCAGCCATGCTAACAGCGCCCGGGGAGCAGTTGGGAGTTTGGTGCCTCGCTCAAGAGCACCTCAGCCCAAGGCCGTCCCATATTAACCTAACTGCATGTCTTTAGACTGTGGGGAAACCCATGCAGACACGGTGAGAATGTGCAAACTCCACATAGAAAGACCCCCGCCGGCTGCCGGGCTCGAACCCGGAACCTTCTTGCTGTGATGTGACCGTGCTGCCTAAGAAAAGAAAGAAAGCACAGCTTTATTCATCACACACTTGTGAAATTTCTTCTCTGCAGTGAGCACACACACATACCCAGAGCAGTGGGCAGCCATGCTAACAGCGCCCGGGGAGCAGTCGGGAGTTTGGTGCCTCGCTCAAGGGCACCTCAGCCCAAGGCCGTCCCATATTAACCTAACTGCATGTCTTTAGACTGTGGGGGAAACCCACGCAGACTCGGTGAGAATGTACAAACTCCACACAGAAAGGCCCTCGCCGGCTGCCGGGCTCGAACCCGGAACCTTCTTGCTGTGAGGCGACTGTGCTGCCTAAGAAAAGAAAGCACAGCTTTATTCATCACACATTTGTGAAATTTCTTCTCTGCATTTAACCCATCTGAAGCAGTGAACACGCGCACACATCCCCAGAGCAGTGAGCAGCCATGCTAACAGCGCCCGGGGAGCAGTTGGGAGTTTGGTGCCTCGCTCAAGAGCACCTCAGCCCAAGGCCGTCCCATATTAACCTAACCGCATGTCTTTTATACCCCTTTTCCACCAAATCAGTTCCGGTGCTGGTTCACAACTCGTTCAACTTGCGAGCCAGCTGAGAACCAGTTTGCTTTTCCATAGCTCGCGGTGCTACGTCATTATGTCGCTACGTTTGCTTAAACCTTGGCGCGAATATCGAAGCAAAAACAACACTGAAGAAGCAGCAGCGGCAACAACAATAATAATAATGGATGACTTCGCGTTTGTACAGCTGCTGCTTCTCGTCGCTTAAAAATGGCGATCTTCCGCGGTCTTATTGTTGTTGGTCTTAACAACTCCGCCCCCCCGCTGACGTAAGCGGTTCTTTCCTCTGGCCCAGCAGAGAGTTGGTGCTAGCCTGGAACCGGTTTTTCTGGCCCCAGAGCCAGTTCTTTGTCAGTGGAAACAGAAAACCCGGTTCCAAACTAAGCACTGGCCCCGAACCAGCCCTGGAACTGCTTTGGTGGAAAGGGGCATACGACTGTGGGGAAACCGACACAGACACGGGGAGAACATGCAAACTCCACACAGAAAGGCTCTCGCCGGCCGCTGGGCTCAAACCCGGAACTTCTTGCTGTGAGGCGACAGCGCTAACCACTACATCACTATGTCGCCCGGTGGCACTTTGGGGTGGCCGCTCGCGCCCTGAAATACATCCTGCCACCCTAATTACTGGTCTGTACAGGGGCGTAGCTGGGGGTGCCCGTGACCCCTGCTTTGTCGTACCATACTTTTTTTTTTTTTTTTTTTTCAAATAGCCGCATAAGAATATTTAGAAAAGCGCCCACTGTAATTTTTCTTTTTTTTTTTTAAACTAGATTGTCACCTCAGCTTAGGGTTTCTATAACCTTGTCTGGACTTCCTGTGGTTTGGGCACGAAAACCCAGTTCTGTGCAAGCGCAATACGATCGCATGGTCAAGCTGCCAGTATAACTGCAGTCTTTTTAGTTGCGAATTACGAGTATTTCCTCGTGTTAATAATTCGCCATGTCAAAACAAGTGAAACTTTTCCTCCTCCTTTCGACGTGAAGCAATTTATTATATATATTTTTTTCCCATCAAAGTTGCATTTTGTGGCTTCGAAGCTAAGTTTTGGCATGACGTTTCTAGAACACGACATCAAGAAAACGCGGAAGAACATACTATGGCAGAGTGATCGACGTTGACGAGATCGTTGACATCTTTGCCATTCGTCATCCACGACGCCTTTTACTTAACGTTTTGGCCGAAGACAACAAGAACAGGGAGATCTGAATCGGTTGACTAGGGTAAGATGTCGAGCCGCTATCCATACACTGCCGGATAAAGTTGATTTGGCCTAATCATTGTCCGACATCTCAACAGCTCGCAACATGAGATGAAAGAACGATGCAAAGACCGTGTTATCTTCTCCAATGTATTTTTTTCATTTACAAACCTGCAGGTATGTACTCAGGCTGCCAGTCAGTGTGTGACCCCCCGAAAAATCCTAGTTATGCCCCTGCTGTATTTGACGTAGACTTAATGAATCATGACTTAACTCATTGTTGTGTTGAAAACCAAATCCCATTAGCATTCAGGACTACAGAGGAAATGTAATACAAAAAGTCAGCCTTGTTCTCGATCTATACTATATGGCCAAAAGTTTGTGGACACCTGACAAAAAAAAAAATCAAAGTCCCTCCTGTGCCAGAATCTGGTCTTTCCAGGTAGTCTCCTGTCCCAGTACTAGCCAACTCTAAGGCATATGGGTGCGGTGCTGATCTCCGTTTCAGTAGCCCTCGGCCTCTTGCCTGTACAGCTCGGGTTACAATAGGGGGCTAGTCCTCTGGTAACTGTGAAAGTTTGACTTCCCCACTCGCACCCGTATTGCAGTGTGCCTTACCAGATGGTATAACGTAACCGTGAGTAGAACTCGTGATCTCCCGATCGAGAGGCGGACACGCTAACCACGAGGCCAACTGACGGTATATGGATCTCTTGGAAGCACACAATTGTATATTGTGTCTCTGTTTGTATGTTGCTACACAAATTCAGCCGATTTGTCATGGCCGACAAATTTTCAAGCATTGGGCATGGATATGAATGTCAGGAACAATGAACGGTCCTTGTAATCAAAGAACAGCAGTGATGTGGCAGGCTTTCGTCTAAACGGGGGAACAGGGGCGCTGCGCCCTCTTACTCTCGGCGTGCGCCCCCTTACCGACTCCGTGAAAACATCCCAGCAACACTACGTGACAATGTGTCTGATCATCAAATACGTTATAATTGCTCCAAAAATATTCCAATCGTAGTAGATACACCGCCAGACGGTGCAAAAACAATCTGAATTGGCGTTTTCCAGACCGAGGCGCCATGTTTAGTTGTTGCGGCTGCTCTCGTGAGATTTGACATGGGTTACATACAAGGTCAGCTGACTTATAGAGTGAGATTTCTCGAGACTGAATGACCTTTCACCCACCAGCACGGGAGCTTTTGACAGAAGTAGTTCACGAGTTGTTTATGTTGACACTTGGGCATTTAAAGATGTCATCCTGCGGCACGAAGCGGAAGAAAGCCAAAGACTGTCCGGGGCAGAAGAAGATTACTTCTTTCTTTTTCAGTGTTGACAGACAATTTGTTACAATTTCCCTCTCAGATAGCCTCAGAATGTCCCATTGGAGCATTTTTCAAAGGCTTTGAACGGCGGGGGGGGACAACCGGCACCATCCCCCCCCCCCCCCCCCCCCCCCCCCTTCGCTCCCTCGCCATGGTGAGCACCCTCATACTAAATTTTTCTAGAAAAAACCCTGATGTGGTGACTGGGACCACAATGAAAAATCCAGACTGTCAGAATTTTTGTATTTTCTCACAGTTTGACAACTCCTTTGACGTGTACCATGATGTAGCCATGATTAACAATTTCTTGACCCTCCTCTTTGACTACATGCAAGGAGATGAATGATGATTGGTCAGGGTCAAACTTGTAGTGTTGCCAGTCTCCCGACGAATTCATGGCGCCATGATTGCCTAATCTGACATGATGACCTTATTGGAAGACAAAAAATTTGCATAGCCTGTCTCCAGTAGTAAGATTTCCCTTCTCTGGAACTTAAAGGCTTAAACATGTTCCAGAATGACAATGCTCCTGTGCACAAAGTGAAGTCCATGAAGACATGGTTTACCAAGGTTGAAGTAGAAGAACTCAAACGGCCTGCACGGAGCCCTGACCTCAACACCACTGAACACCTTTGGGATGACTTTGAATGCCAACTGCACTCCAGGCCTCCTCATGTGATTATTCCCCCCCCGATTTTTCTCCCTTGGTCAATTCCTGCTCTCCAGTCTAAAGCCAGTCAGCAGCATCTTTTCAAACTGCTGTTCAAGCAACGTTGGGGAGCTGTGTAACACACTTGGAGAAAAATGCAATCGGAACACTTCAACATCGAGTGGAAAACCTTTCCAAAAAAAAATGGAGCTTGTTATAACAGCAAAGGGAGACAAAATCTGTCATGGGATGGTCAGGTGTCCACGAACCTCTGGCTATGTCGTGTCCGTGCGTATTTGTGCTCTTGGCCCGCCCCTCCCTCTACCCTGTGTTTAGACTCAGGTGGGGTTTACATTAGACCGTATCAGCGGATCATCAGATTAACGTTTTTAAAACGATTAACATGCACACAGCAACACCAATACACGATTCGCCTGCACACAGCAACGCCAATACACGGATACGCTCGGCTCCGCAGGCATCCTGCGCTCCAAATCACTCCGCCCTGAACAGCGAGTGCCCTCTGGAGGGTGCGCACTCCGGCCCTGCGCAGCTCACAGAGCACGCGAGTGAAGTGCACGAGCAGTGATTCGGGACTGAGCCGCTGTGTGTGAGATCTCGGTGCATGTCGGGCATGCGCGTCACTTACCACTTGCAAGTGGAAGGATGGCAAGCCTAAAGACAATCATAACTACACAATGGGCAGTATTTGCATCAGTATTTGCAGTATTTTCATACTTTTATACTCTTTAATGAAAGGTGATACAAGGCGGAAGTCCGCGCCGTTTTTCAGCAGTCGCGTCACATGACCAACGCCAGCGAATCAGGAAGGTGGATGTCACAGTGACGTTGTCCAATGACGACGCCAGCTAGAGCTCAGCTCCGCGTATCCGCGTATTCTCAATGTTTACACAGCACCGGACCAGACACGATCTGGATTGAATACGTGGACCCTGGCGGATTCCCGTTTCCCGGCGTTTCCAGGCGTTTTAATGTAAACGGACAGTGCATCCGCGAAGAAAACGAGACAGATACGGTCTAATGTAAACTTGGCCTCAGATTTCTGGCAGCTATGCTTCTCAAAACATTTTTGGATTACCAGTGTTTAGAATTATGATAATAGATGGGTGGCACATTGCCATCTCACAGCTCCAGGGTCCCTGGTTTGATATCCTGAGTTTCTGTGCATGTTCTCCTCATGTCCATGTGGGGTTTCCAGGTTCTCCAGTTTCCTCCCAAATCCCAAAAAACATGCTAGAAGGTGAGCTATCTGAATCTAGGTGTGAATGAGCGAACTGAATCTTTTGTGTGTGATGGACTGGTGTCTCATCCAGGCTGTCTTCCCACATCAAACCCAGTGTTCCCAGGATAAGCTATAGACCCACCACCATCATGACCAGGGTAAAGAAGTTCCAGAAGATGGAACGAATGCTTGCTCGAAACGGGTTGTGACACAAAACCTGAGATGTTTTCGAGCAATCGTCTACACTTCTGTCGTTTTCTAAAAGAGCACGGATCTTTTTAAGTGAAGAACTGTAAGTAAAGATCTTTTACTTCTTAGTCATTTTCCAGTCCATCGTCGTCTTTACTCAGTTTTGTTGTGTCGGTCCTGAGATTTAAACTTTAAACTGTCTGGTCACTTGGCACCGAGTAACCACTAGAGGCGTTGGCATTTCTCTTTCATGTCTGATCATTCTGTTTGTGGCATGTCTGAGATTTGTCTGTCAGTGATGCAGCATTTTCTGCTCCATTGTCACGGAGTTAATGAGAGAGAGAGAGAGAGAGAGAGAGAGAACACCATAAAACAGCCAAGCAGCTGTGCGGTGTTCTTTACTCCCTTCTCTGTCTGCTTCCTTTGGCACAGGTTGATCTCCCGACACAAACATTAATGAATCATTAACTATAAATGTGTGTGTGCCTTTCTGAATCAGCCTTCTGCTAAATTGGGGTTGCTGGAGGCAATGATGAGAGGAAACTACCGGTCAAGTGTTGTGCTTTTTTCCGTCACCTTTAGCCAAATCCCATCAACTGTCTGACATCTTGACTAGAAAATACGAAGCAGTAAAGATTTGTGTGTTTTAAAACCTGTCTCTTCCCCCCCCCCTTCCTTAAGATGTTTCTGTTTGCCGGGGCGTGATGATTCTTCAGCCTAAATTTATTGTTGCTTTTGCTCGGTTATTAACAGCAGGAACAGTTCCAGCTGATTAGATCGCAGTGTAACAGGAAGTGTTCTAGGAAGCCATTTCTGCTGACTGATATTACACATTATCATTCAAATTTATTTTTTACGCCATTTTGATTGGCTGAGCGAACTGCGAGTAACCGCTTATAAATAACGGTCTGCTCATGCATTATTACTTCACGCACTTGTCACCATGGCGCAGTTTCTTTATCGTTTGATTTGTTGTGCAAACTTTATAATCGGTGTTTAAAACGATGATATGAATGATAATTATTGAACTCGGTTTTCACAAAATATTGTGATTTGTTAGTGTCTCGCAATTACTTGCCTCTGCCTTCAGCATCGGCAAATAATTAATTACTTGCTCGCCACTAACAAATCAGTGTTTTGTTCGGCCTTGTCCAATAATTGCTTATTAGCTCTGTCACTATATCATCAGAAAATGTACCGTATCTGATTATCCGTCTTTCAGTCTTCTAAATTTCTATATAGCTTTTAATATTTCTTCTGTGTCTGTCTGGCCAGCCGTCTGTTTATTCCTCTGTCTATCTGTCTGGCCAGCCATTTGTTTATCTGTCTGTCTGGGCAGTCATCTGTCTGGCCAGCTGTCTGTCTGTCTCTCTCTGGCTGGCCAGCCATCTTTTTATTTGTCTGTCTGGCTGGCCATCCGTCCGTCTCTGTCTGTCTGTCCAGCCGGCTGGCTGGCTGGCCGGCCAGCCATCTTTTTATTTGTCTGTCTGGCCAGCTGTCTGGCCGGCCGTCTGTTTGTCTGTCTGTCTGTGTGTCTGTCTGGCCAGCCATCTTTTTATTTGTCTGGCTGGCTGTTTGGCTGGCCGTCTGTTTATCTGTCGGTCTGGCCGGCCGGCCATCTTTTAATTTGGCTGGCCGGGCGTCCGTCCGTCCGTCTGGCCGGGCGTCCGGACGGACGGACGGATGCCCGGCCGTCTGTCTGTCTGTCTGTCTGGCCGGCCGGCCGTCCGTCTGTCTGGCCGGCCGGCCGGCCGGCCCTCTGTCTGGCAGGCCCTCTGTTTGTCTCTCTGTCTGTCTGGCAGGCCGGCCGTCCCTCTGTCTGTCTGTCTGTCCATCTATCTGTCTGGCTAGCCATCAGTTTAGTTCTCTGTTTTGTCAGTCTTTCTGTTTGACTGTTACCTGTAATGTGGATATATTTTTATCTGTCTCAATACCCATCTACTTATCTGGCCATGTGTATGTCGACTTGTTTGTCATCTAAATGTCTATATACGATCTTTACTACTATCCACTGCCTGGCCAAAAAAAAAAGTCTCGCACACTAATTTCCTTGGAACAACCTTAGCTTTGAAATTGCAGTGCCTACTCATTATTTCAATATTTATTGCATCGTCACATTTATTTCCATCTAGAGTTGCATTAATTTTTCGCTAAAATCTTGTCTTGACAACGGAAAAGTCAAACCATCTTCTCCATCACATCTTAAGGACTCTGTGCCGGCCAATTCACGTGTGAAAACGATTCATCATACTCTTTGAACCATTCTTTCACAAGTTGAGCTCGATTAAATCCTGGCAGCGTTATCCTGGAGTATGCACCGTGCCATCAAAGAAGAAAAAAATCAATGCGATCACTTGGTCATTCAGTTCGTCAGCTGACTTCATTTTTTTTTTTTTTTGCCACATAACGTTGCTGAGCCTCGACCTGACCAACTGAAGCAACCCCAGATCATAACACTGCCTGCAGAGACTTGTACAGTTGTGCTTGTATGGGTGAATCGCTTCATGTGCTTTCCTGCTTACTCTGACACACCCGTCGCTCTGGAACAGAGTAAATCTGGACTCATTAGACCACATGACCCTTTTCTACTGTTTCAGACTCCCTAGGAAATTGAAGTCTTTTCTTCTGATTAGCCTCACTTACGAGTGGTTTCCTTTCGTCCCAATACTCGAGTTCTCATCAAATTGAGTGTGGAAATGCTTTTACTGTCACTATTAAACAAAGCTGTGAGTTCTACCGGGGTGGGCTTTTTATTTATTTATTAGGATGCAGTGCTGCAGCACAGCAACCTATGGGCTCCCCTAGGGGAGCCCATAGGTTGCAGTGCAAAGCACTGCAACTATTGTTCTTCTACGTGTTTCTTCTTCTTATTCCTACGCAAATTTCGAATAACTCAATAACCGTACGTCGCACACAGACAAACAATATATCAAAACGTGCGGCTCGATCGGACTCGCTATGCTATTACTTTTCTCTACAGAATACGATTTTTTCGCGACATAGTCGCGAAAAATCGTCAAAAAAACCCATTCATTTCTATGGAATTAATTGAAAAAAAGCACTTTTTCAACGTTTTTCAAATGTCCGCTGCTCTGGCATGCTTTCACCTAGAGACGTGATTCAAACTCTAAAACGTAGGAAAACTTCTCCTCTGTGGATCTGGCATTCAACTTTTCTGCTAGGTTCTACACTTTCGGATCAGTCCCGGCTCAAACGCCATGTGGGTTCCGGGAGAAAATCCGGCTTTTGAATGGGTGTCTATTGCGTTACACACCAGTGAAGCTCGTTAACTTGGAGTGTAGACAGCTTGAAAAAAAAAGCTCAAACTTTCTCGCTTAAACTGTGTTTTCAGCCACAAATTTCACTCTACAGACATGATTTTCTCAAAAGTAGTAGTAAAACTTGTCCTGATTCACACAATGTGTCTATCTAAACGATAGGATTTACAGTTTTTGAATGAGAAGCCTCAAACTGAGGACAGGGCAGCCGAGAGGCCTCAATGACACCCATTATAAACGTGACAGAAAAGTCACTCATTTTTAACTCGCTCTAGTGTCGTCATTTTTAACACTACAGACAAAAAATTACATCAGTTTATTCAGGAGACCCTTCTAGCACTCACTGTGAAAGAATTTTGTGAATAGCTGCTTTCGTTGTCGAGTTATTTGTCGTTGTTCGAGGCCTGATCCTGAGCAAAAATCAGCCAAAAATTGACAAGGTTTTGTGTCACTCTGTGCTTTCTCAGGCCCGTTGCCATGCCGACTGGGAACAGTGAGGGAGCGGGGGGGGGCTGCTGTCTCATGCACACACAGAATCATTGCATTGAAACATCATTGCAGGTCACACATTCACGGCCAGCAAACATGCGTGACCGAATTGCTTCGCGCACTGCATCCTCTCTCAATTTCCCCCGGGGAATTGTCCGGTCTAGTTTATTTTAAGATGCAACTTCCAAGTGTTTTTAAGTGATCTCTGATCATGGTTAGTCAAGATTTTTTTTTTTTTTTTTTTTTTTTCCCCCCCAGATCACATTTCTCTTGCGAAGTTGACAATTCATCACGATCCTTCCAGGTTTTAATCATGCGTTGGACAGTTCTCAACCCAATTCCAGTCATTTCAGCAAACTCCTTAGTTATTTTCTTTGCTTGATGCAGGCTAATGATTTGACCCTTCTGAAACAGTAACATCTTTTCCACGATTACGGGATACGTTTTCCGACATGGTTGTTTTAAGAAATTAAAAGCTACTCACTGTATCAGTTGGGGTTAAAAGAATTGTTGCCAGCTGAAATCTAGTGTTCACTGCAGTAATTATCCAATCTATTTGCTTATTTAAATCCAAATTTTGTGTGTGTGTGTGTGTACTGGTGAGGCTCGTCCAGCTTCCTCAAGGATCAGTAACCACCTCTCACACTGTGCTGTTGAAAAGCCTCTCTATGCCAAGTATCAATAGTGTGTGTGTGTGTGTGTGTGTGTGTGTGTGTGCGCGCTGATCAGGGCTTGTTAGTAGAACTGTCAGGCTCCGGCTGCACTCCCACACAACGCCCTCGAAGTCCAAAATCTTCTCTCACCTTTTACCCCAATGTCCAATATCACAGATTTCAGTCCATCCAGTCCTACATGTATCTGATTATTCAATCTGTCGTGGAGCAGACTTCAGTTACTACAGTAAAGAACCTTTTAGCATACAGATGAAAAAGGCTTTTTAAGACTGTCAGTTTTCGCTGTAATTAACTTGGCCAAAGCTATACCTTATAGAGAGGAACGCTACGTCACTATGTATGTCGTGTTTTCTGTTGACTGACATTTCAGATGACCAGCATAAAATGATACCATAGCAAGTTGAAGTCTTAAAGGAACAGTCCACCGTACTTCCATAATGAAATATGTTCTTATCTGAATTGAGACGAGCTGCGCCGTACCTCTCCGAGCTTTGCGCGACCTCCCAGTCAGTCAGACGCAGTCAGACGCGCTGTCACTCCTGTTAGCAATGTAGCTAGGCTCAGTATGGCCAATGGTATTTTTTGGGGCTGTAGTTAGATGCGACCAAACTCTTCCGCGTTTTTCCTGTTTACATAGGTTTATATGACCAGTGATATGAAACAAGTTCAGTTACACAAATTGAAACGTAGCGATTTTCTATGCTATGGAAAGTCCGCACTATAATGACAGGCGCGCAGAAGGTGTTAGTACGCCTGTCATTATAGTGCGGACTTTCCATAGCATAGAAAATCGCTACATTTCATATCACTGGTCATATAAACCTATGTAAACAGGAAAAACGCGGAAGAGTTTGGTCGCATCTAACTACAGCCCCAAAAAATACCATTGGCCATGCTGAGCCTAGCTACATTGCTAACAGGAGTGACAGCGCGTCTGACTGACTGGGAGGTCGCGCAAAGCTCGGAGAGGTACGGAGCAGCTCGTCTCAATTCAGATAAGAGCATATTTCATTATGGAAGTACGGTGGACTGTTCCTTTAAATTTATCAAGTGTTTTTCACATTGAGAGTTATAAAACAATATAAGAAAGTGTAAGACTTTATAGACATATTTTTAAAGAAATTTTAAATTGATAATTTTCAAGTCAAGTCAACTTTGTCAAATATGCTATACATGCTCGACATACAGCACAGATGAAATTTCGGTCCTCTCTGACCCACGGTGCAAACAGGCAATGCAATAAATAAAAATAGAATAATTGAAAAAAACAACAGTATAAACAGTGTAGATAGGAACTAGACATAGACTAAACACTCAGACAAACAGTATAAATAAACAGTATAAATAAACAGTATAAACACTAGATAAAACAAGACATAGACTAAATTTCTTATTTGTTTAAGCTATTTCCACTACATCAATGAGTAAAACTACATACATATTTAATTTTTATTTATTATTTACAACTCATGTTCTGAACGTTCACACTTAAACTCTGCGCATCATGTTTTTGGTCATATTCGGATCAACATACTTCCTGAACATGTTCCCATTCCCAAAGCAAAATGAACTGCCAATAGAATAAGGCAAAGTCTGAAATTAGTAACGTGTATAACAAATTCTTATCTCATCTCATTATCTCTAGCCGCTTTATCCTGTTCTACAGGTCGCAGGCAAGCTGGAGCCTATCCCAGCTGACTACGGGCGAAAGGCACCCTGGACAAGTCGCCAGGTCATCACAGGGCTGACACATAGACACAGACAACCATTCACACTCACATTCACACCTACGGTCAATTTAGAGTCACCAGTTAACCTAACCTGCATGTCTTTGGACTGTGGGGGAAACCGGAGCACCCGGAGGAAACCCACGCGGACACTGGGAGAACATGCAAACTCCGCACAGAAAGGCCCTCGTCGGCCACGGGGCT
Source organism: Neoarius graeffei (assembly GCF_027579695.1). Lineage (NCBI taxonomy): Eukaryota > Metazoa > Chordata > Actinopteri > Siluriformes > Ariidae > Neoarius > Neoarius graeffei. Next base: position 16,870,466 of record NC_083572.1, read on the forward strand.
CGAACCCGGACCTCCTTGCTGTGAGGCGACAGCGCTAACCACTACACCACCGTGCCACCCTTGTATAACAAATTATTATACTAATTACATCATTTAAAAAAATGATATATTTTGCCTTTAAGACAGTTTAACTTGGTAAAATATATATCGGGATTCTGTGAACTTTTTGCAACTCAGTAATTTTTTTTTTTTGTGGCTACTGCCTCATATAGAGGCTGTAACCACTATGTCATTGTGTTGTAAGAATGAGCGTAACATTCGCGCACTGCGCATACAGGTGTTCTGATTAAAATGACCGGAGTGTGTACAATTCGGTTCACCATTCGAAATAAATGGACTCGACTAAAGAAATCGCTTTCAGACACGTTTATGCTTATTACAGAGTGAAAGTGCGTTCGTATTTTAAAATGTACTCCAGGTCGTCCATCATTCCTCGCCGCCCTCGGCCAGCGGTCCCATGTGTGATGTCGATGTGATGCACTTCTGAGTCGTTACGGGAAGTTGTTGAAAAGAGTACTGAGACCACTGAGCTCTAGCGCCGGGCCTTTTCCAGGAAATAAGAGTTTCACTCATGGCGACAGTGTGTGTGTCGGCCTCGGTTCGGAGGTTTCAGTTTAAAAAAAAAAAAAAAACTGTAAGAGTAGAATAATATAAAGTACAGACACTTGGTATATTTTACTTGTGGGTGCTTTTTATTTTTATAAATTGTTCACGTTTGGATTATGCTTCATTTTTGTGGCTACTGCCTCTTTTTTATTTTTATATATATATATATATATATGAGAGAGTGCTGTCAAGCGATTAAAATATTTAATCACGATTAATGTCGTGACAGTCATAGTTAACTTGCGATTAATCGCACATTTTTGTCACATAAAAAAACATTGTAATTCGCTTATCAGCATAAAGTGAATGGGCTTGCTTTGTACCAATGTTTTTTTTATTGCAAAGCATAACACATCTTGTCACAGCCACTGCAAAGTGAAACCTAAGCCGAACACCGGCGCGGGGCTAGCAAGAGAACCATGAGTGAAATGATCTACTGCTTGAGTTAGTCTCTAATCAGAGAGACAGGTTACACAGTGACGGTAGGCTTGACATGCTTGATTATAATATAAAGTACACTATTATATTAAGTTTAGTTGTTCGTTGATAAATATTGCATTGAATTTGATCTTTACTGTTTCAGCTCACTTAACACATTTTGTACTTTTATACTTTCTGCCTGTTGATGCGTCGCGCTGTCCAATCAGAGGCGGCCAAATTTGCATATTACAGGAAGGATTTCTGGGATAGCATTGAGTTTACAGTTCAGAGGGATCTGGCTTCTTTAGACGCTGTCTTCTTAAAACTGAATAAATATTTAAAAAGAGCCAAATGAGCCAGTCTTTTGAACGGCTCTTTTCAAAGAACGGATCACAAAGATGCGGATCCCATCAAAGAGCCATAAATCCCATCTCTACTAGCGCGCCCTGCCCGCGCTGGCTCTTTGAGGGGAGGGCAGAGGACTCTGGCTGTGCGGGGGCGTGGCATTACAGTCTAGCTGTTATCGGTTTTTTTGCAAAGTCTTTATTCCAAGTTCCTGGCAGTTTCAAAAGCTTATGAAAAACCTACATCATGTCACAGAGCGTTAATCTCGCGATAAAAATTATCGCCGTTAAAATTGAGTCAAGTTAACGCGTTAATAACGCGACATTTTTGACAGCACTAATATATATAAAATTTGACCGACCAGCTGGGAGACCTGTATCATGAAATACCATGACCGAGGTCTTGAAAATACTGACAGAGGCCACGGTATTTCACGATACGGACCGACCTTAAGCTGGTAAATAATGCATTTATTTTTTTTCTTTACCAAATTCTAACAGAAAATGAGGGCACCCGAAAGGGAAACCATATTGAGAACAAACCTGCTACAGCTTGTTTTCTGCTTTCTCCTGATTTTATTTCGTCTTCATCAGGGTAGTAAAACTCGCTTTCGCTGTGAACACTGTCATCGCTATCTATGCTGTAAAATTAATGCTATAATACTGAGAAATGCGAAAATAAATGCTGACAAATTGCTACTGTTTGTTGTTGCGAACGAGCAAGTCGCCAAAGGTCCGTAACCGGGGTTCGGATCGTAGGATTCCGGACCGCTTGCGAGCCAATCAGAGCGCATGATTTGATGGAAACTGGACTGCGGGGAAAAAAAAAAATGCTATATTTACTGTATGGACATGGCATCAGAAAGCAATTTTATTTATAAGCAGTAGCCACATGTACCCATAGGGTACCTGTTTTATATCTTGCTGTCACGGTGTTCAAAATGGTTGTTTTTACACAAACCGATCAAGATCCTGAAGGTTGTGGCCAGAAACGTGTGCAAAAGATATCGGACGGAGCATCTGCGCCTGAGGCTCGACGCCGAAAGCATCTGACGCGTGATTTTGTAATTCTATCCGTTGCTGAATTTAAACCACTGACTTTCAGCTAGCTGCAGGTTTCCTTATCATGTTCCATCACCTGTACATCTGAAGGAAGTGGAAAATCACACCGCTAGTTCTGTGTTCTCAGAAACGACCCGATTCCCTGCACTTCTTGTTTCATCGTGTTTCCTCACTGTCTCTAGGCAAATTAATTTCCTCAGTGAAAGAGAAGGCTATTTGCCTGAGAAAGCCCTGATTAGTTCCACTCGCTGCCAGAGGTCTTGTACTCATTTCCATATTTTGCAAGTTACCCCAGACATCCTCTAGTGCAATCCATGGCAGGACAGTGACCTCAGTGTGTTCATGCACGTCCACACACACACACACAGAAAAGCTGTTCGGCTCTCGTCCAGCGTTCTAGACGTGTCCTGCGTCTTTCTTCCTCTTCCTGTGTGTTTATAAATTTGTATACATGTGATCCAAAGGTTAAAAAACCTGCAGTCTCGCATTCAATACAGTGAGGTGGCACTAAATATAAACGACCAATTTTTGTCTTTATCTGTTTAACTTGGTTTTCTTTTATCTACTTTTAAGACGTGTGAAAATCCGATCATGTTTATGCAGAAATCTAGAAACTTCTACATCCTACGAACCTCCTGCAGCCGGTTGGCGTGGCGTGAGATTCTCGTTTCTTTTCAAGTCCAAATATTTGCATTTCAGTAAACAGAACATGAAGTTGACTTAATTGTGTGACACATCTAAGATTGTTGAGGCAATTTTCTAGACACCCCCCCCCCCCCCCAACCTGTGAAACTGTGTCTTTTCCTGGAAAGAAGCAAAATTATCTGCCCCAGATTAAAAAAAAAAAGTCTGAACTTAGTTATTATACTCACTCACAAGGCACTTTATTAGAAACACCCATCCGCCTGCTGTTTTGTGCAGTTCTTTAATCCGCCGATCCCGTAGCGGCAGCACGATGCATAAAATCACGCAGATCCAAATCAAGAGCTTCAGTTAGCTTAAAGGAGATATGCAGAACCTTTTATTTTTTAATATGTTTGAGTGGATAGTATCTCCATCCTTGACTCTTGTGTGCTGCATAAATGGGAATAAAAATATATAGTTTTGAGAGTTAAAATCGACTGCAAAGTTGGCGTTTGAGCTGAGCCAGCCAGCCCTGAGCGCGTGACGTCGCGGCAACCGGTTTTAAGGCCGAGGCCTTTGACAGCTATAGACCAAAGTCATATAAATAAAAATTTATGGTGAAAGTAAGAAATACCGTCACCGACTTGCTCGACTAAAACTGATTTGACTTCATTGATTGTGGGTTGACTCTCATTAAAACAGGATAGGCGTTATAACTTATGCAACATGCATGCATCTTCACTGATTTAAACTGTAAAAGGCTAATTAAATAATCAGATGAACTGAGACAATCACATTCTGAAGCAAATTAAATAATCTTATACCGGTAACTTAAACACACGATACAAGTTACATGTATTAATCTAAATGCAGGTAAACGTGTTGTTTTGTATCCAAATGAGAGTCGGAGCTTACCCGTCTGTGTTCTCGCTTCTTGAAGGCCGACCTTGTGGCCGATTTTGTTTTGAAACAGTCTGACTTTCAATTGTTTGTTCATTTCTCCGTTCATTCGCTTCTTCCACGTAAGGGTGAGATATTGCTGCTGAGGCGATCATATCCAGTGGAGAAATCAGACGGCTGGTCCACTCATTCTCCATTTTCTCCATACTGAGTACTCCGCCATTATTGCTCGGCTCAGGCAAATACTAAAACCCAGGACGGGACGTCACCGGTTTTAGCAACAAGTGCAGGGAGGTCACTGCCTGAGCGATATGATGTCACGTCCCGTTCCGTCCCGGGTTTTAGCAACAACCCTCGGCTCACGCTCCGGCAGAACTGGTGCAACTGAACTTGCTTTCCTTTTCTTGTAGTTTTATTTAATTGTTGGTACTGCACCCTCTTTCAATACGGACTTATAGCCAATGCTCCTCAACAGGTCAGAGGTCTCGTATGAGTCTTCAGTAAAATGAACAGAGCAGAGGAGAGACCACTTCGTAGGCGCCCAATGTGCCCATGAACTTCTCGCAAAACATGTCCAAATCTTTGCAGTTTGAACATTCTTGGGCCATGAATGCAACATAAATCCACCTTCTGTCGTGTTGCTGCACCCGCCAGCAACACACATCTACGTGACACGGCAATAAATTAGCTCAAAACGGCGGATCGGAGTTACAGTCAGCTCTGTGTTTTAGTATAGCGGAAATGGCGAGGAGACAGATAGCCTTCCTGCTGTGACGTCACAGATGTCAAGGTCATTCACTCAGACCGCTACCTATATGAATCACTTTAATCATAAAAATGACCTATATTAGATTTATTAACGCTTAAAACTATTCCTGTGCCATTCTTGAGGTCTCAAGGCGTTTATAAACAAAAAGTGAGGCCGTAGTTCTGCGTATCTGCTCTAATATTGACTTTAAACATCAGAATGGGGAAAAATTACTGCGATCTCAAAGTGTGACTTTCACTATGGTATCGGTGTTGGTTTGAGTATTTCAGAAACTGCTGATCTCCTGGGGTTTTCACACACAACACTCCTTCTCTTGAGTTTACACAGAATGGTGCGCAAAACAAAACTCACTGAGCGAGTGGAAATGTCTTGAGAGGTCGGAGGAAAATGGCCCGATTTGGTTCGAGCCGTCAGGAAGGATCTGGCTCTTTCTAGATGAAGGGTTAGAAATGCCACATGCCAGGTTTGTGCTTGTGTAGCGTGAGTGAGAATACAACCCAGATTCCAAAAAAGTTGGGACAAAGTACAAATTGTAAATAAAAACAGAATGCCATAATTTACAAATCTCAAAAACTGATATTGTATTCACAATAGAACATAGACAACATATCAAATGTCGAAAGTGAGACATTTTGAAGTTTCATGCCAAATATTGGCTCATTTGAAATTTCATGCACTGCATCACATACAGGCATGCTTCTGTATTGGAAATCACAAAATGGGCTCAGGAATATTTCCAGAGAACATTATCTGTGAACACAATTCACCGTGCCATCCGCCGTTGCCAGCTAAAACTCTATAGTTCAAAGAAGAAGCCGTATTGAAACATGATCCAGAAGCGCAGACGTCTTCTCTGGGCCAAGGCTCATTTAAAATGGACTGTGGCAAAGTGGAAAACTGTTCTGTGGTCAGACGAATCAAAATTTGAAGTTCTTTATGGAAATCAGGGACGCCGTGTCATTCGGACTAAAGAGGAGAAGGACGACCCGAGTTGTTATCAGCGCTCAGTTCAGAAGCCTGCATCTCTGATGGTATGGGGTTGCATTAGTGCGTGTGGCATGGGCAGCTTACACATCTGGAAAGACCCCATCAATGCTGAAAGGTATATCCAGGTTCTAGAGCAACATATGCTCCCATCCAGACGACGTCTCTTTCAGGGAAGACCTTGCATTTTCCAGCATGACAATGCCAAACCACATACTGCATCAATTACAGCATCATGGCTGCGTAGAAGAAGGGTCCGGGTACTGAACTGGCCAGCCTGCAGTCCAGATCTTTCACCCATAGAAAACATTTGGCGCATCATAAAACGGAAGATACGACAAAAAAGACCTAAGACAGTTGAGCAACTAGAATCCTACATTAGACAAGAATGGGTTAACATTCCTATCCCTAAACTTGAGCAACTTGTCTCCTCAGTCCCCAGACGTTTACAGACTGTTGTAAAGAGAAAAGGGGATGTCTCACAGTGGTAAACATGGCCTTGTCCCAACTTTTTTTGAGATGTGTTGTCGTCATGAAATTTAAAATCATCTAATTTTTCTCTTTAAATGATACATTTTCTCAGTTTAAACATTTGATGTGTCATCTATGTTCTATTCTAAATAAAATATGGAATGTTGAAACTTCCACATCATTGCATTCCGTTTTTATTTACAATTTGTACTTTGTCCCAACTTTTTTGGAATCGGGGTTGTAAATAGAAATAAAAGCCAAATATATTTTTGTGGTCATTGCACGTCTGTTAGATTGTACTGATAAAACGATCAAGGTATCTTGCCGGATTGTTTAAAAAAAAAAAAATCAATGTCTTCGTCAAAGAATATGCTGTTTTGGAGACCTGTTTTGTGACAAAAGTGGTGCTGGTATTTCAATCCAATGTTACTCTAATAACTTAAAATTTAACTCGTGTACTGATGGAAAGGCTTAAACTCGAAGTTGAAGGCGGAAAAATATTTTCATTGTAACTCGTCCCAAATCCACATGAGTGCCGATCAAAAGTCACGTCATGCGTGTATGTCCATCTACGTTACGATTGTTCAGACAGTGTTTAAAAGGCCATTTTTAAAATTAAATAAAAATTCGGGTATATGTGCGTTAAATAGATGTAAATCTGACTATCAAGTTTTTTTGGCAAAAAATTGATAAATTTCTTCTTTTATTTGGAGTTAAGTGTCTGGTTGTACGTTCAAACAGACTGAAAAGCAGATGCATTAAAGGAGAACTGAAGTCATTTTTAAACTTGCTTTATTTCTTAATGAACGTGTTATTCAATTACGTTTTCAGTTTTCGTATTGGCAACTAATTGCAATTAAATCTTATACTTATCGGCCTATTCGGTTTTTAGCCGTGTTGAATTTTAGTTCGTTTGGTCCACGGCAGGCGTCGCTTATCCGCGCGATCTTCACGAGACTTCGAAACGTGAAGCGTCAGCCAGGTGTCAGTGCCGCCATTTTGAAAACTGTTTTCCAAATGAAATATTACACCAAAAACGAGTTTAAATGATGATTGCTGCCTACTTTTTTTTTTTCAAACTTTCCCAATTGCTGTCAAAACAAACAAAACTTCCAGCTTGATTATGTCAGCATTCGAAAGAGGGTGCGCGCGCGCGGCTTTTGACAACGTTGGCAGATGTTGCCGTGTCTGAAATCGCTCCCTACTCACTATATAGTGGGGGACGCCATTTTGTAGCGTTGTCCGAAACCTTAGTGAGGATTATTTACACCCTATATAGTGCACTTAAAGTATCCCACAATGCATCACGAAAAGTAGTGTACAACCGATGGTCACTAATGAAGCAATATATCCCATCATGCATTGCGGTCGCGCTGAAAGAAATCAAATTAAAAGTCTCAAATTTGATTTAATAAAAGGCAGCGGCAAAGAAGAAAGTATTCAGCCTTGATTTAAAAGAACTGAAAGATGCAGGTACTTTGTATTGATTAGTGTTGGAAATGCGCTCAGTAATATGGATTTATCACAAAAATACATGCACGTGTTTATTATTTTGAAAACCCGCCAGCCGACTGATCTGGCACGTCTTAACCGTGCGACAGTAATGACGTAAATCTCAGCGTGACGGAGTAGTGTCTGAAAGCGGGTTTTCACATTTTTATTTATTTAAATTTTACCAATGAGCTCACTATGTAGTCCTCTATATAGTAATTCTCCTACATAGGGAGTAGGGAACGTGTGAGCGATTTTCAGACACGGTTTGATTTCCGCTGCACGTTTTATTTCCGTCCTACGATGTCTCGCACAGGTCTTAACTTTGCTTTCAACGGCCATTGCTTTGACATATGGACTGATATATATTACATAGCATATTTCAACCACTCATAACTTGCTATAGCAGTGACAAAATGGCTATCAAAAATGCCTTCCTATATTTAATAAAATGAGAAATAGAATTTTGATGATTTTTAAAAAGTATGCCTTCAGTTCCCCTTTAATTATAACCCATATTTCAAACCGCTCGCGGTTTAAAATTTTGAGTGGCATGCTACAAAGTAGTAATCCCTTATCTTATGCCTCGGTCACAACCGGCCGTACGTGCTCCTACGTGAAAAAACCGCAAGAAACGCACGGAGGGCGCGCGTGTGACGTGCTGATTTTCGAGCCGCAGACTGGCCGCAGAGGTTCTTTGTCATGTCAAACAAACTCTACGGGTGCTCACGTTTTTTTCAGATTGCAAGACAAACTTACGGCCAACGTGCGTCTTTCTCCACGAACAAAAAAAAAAATGCAGCGATTTGGGGAAACGCCAAAAATCGAACGGCCAAAAAATCGTACGTCCGGTTGTGACCTAGGCTATAGAAAGAGCCGTATAGTAACTCGTAGCAACTCTTTACAACCGTGGTGAGCAGAAAAGCATCTCGACGTGCAACAGCAGAAGACCATATTTGGTTCCATTCCTTTATATATAATCAGTTTTTTAAATTATACATTCGTGTGGTGGTGATTTTTGCAGTGAACAATAGATATTTTTTTTTTCTCGTGGCCTGTTGGTAAACATAAATAAAATTCACATAAACATTTGGATCAAAGGGGGGAAAAAAATTGGATAAAAGAGAAATTATTGCCAGTTCGGATCCTGATGATGCCACATCCGTGTTCTCTAGATGGGAGGGATGGTACGTCTCCTCTGCCAATCACTGAGCATCTCTGAGTTTGTGTATGTGGAAGAGGGCAGATTGCGCTTGCCTCCAAGTGTGTTACGCCGCACTGTGAAACAGCACGAGCAGCAGTTTGTAAACCCGTGCTTGTCTGGCTTCACGTGTCTCAGACGGAGCACGTGCTGGCGTTCTTCCTGGTCGCTCGGTCGTCGAAATAATAAATAAAAATTCTCTACAGGAAATTAAGGCATCGGACATCAGTATGACTGGACAAATTGGAAGAAGAAAAGCTTTGGCACGTCCTCTGGAAGCTCTGCTCTGCCTCGTTTCAAAGGCTTGTCCCTAAATGTTGAAAATAAAATTTTCCACTTGACCGAGGTGTAAAAGTTGGCACGTGAATAAAGATGGTGTAAAGGGTGACGGAAAGTCCTCTTTGGAATAAGTGATGCTTTAGCGAGCGTGAATTTCAGTCTCTGCATGACCGCCTGCATTTGGCTACTGCACTTTTGATCATGTCATGTTGCTCCTTTGCGAAACGGAGCAGCGGTCGACAGGAACACACGAACAATTACTTTTGCTGACTTTTTGGGAAATCTGCTTCGGATACACGAACTATTGAAGCGATAACGCACCTTTTTATGGCTTCCTCTGTGCTGACTTTCAGACTTGCATGCGGGCACTGTTATTATGGTGATTATAGTTTTAAACGACGAACATGCCCTGTCTTTTGTCCTCCTCATTCATGTCTCTCATACCTGGCATTAATGAGTGACTTTTGTACACACATCCAAAACAAAAAGGCGTCTCTTTTCGTTACAGGAATAATCCGTAAGCTTTCTGTCCACACATGGGTGTTGTAAAACCTGTTTTTCTTTCTTTCTGTATCTTGCTTGTTTTTTATCATTTTGTATAATTTTTTTTTTTTAAATTTAAAATATTTTTTTTTTCTGTTTATTACCAACTAAATTAGACATTTTTGAGAGAGAATGATTCAATATTTTGAAGTGTAGTATCTTAAGCAGGCTTGCTTCTGCGGTTTCGCTAGTAATCTATAAAAATGGACAAAACATTATTATTATTATTTTTTTTTTTTAAATGAAAAGTTAAATGTACACTAGGGCTGTGCTCGTTTGCCATCAGTTGCTCACAATATTGCAGGCTTTCGTCTAAACGGGGGAACAGGGGCGCTGCGCCCTCTTACTCTCGGCGTGTGGCGCCCCCTTACCGACTCTGTGAAAACATCCCAGCAACACTACGTGACAGTGTCTGATCATCAAATACGTTATAATTGCTCCAAAAATATTCCAATCGTAGTAGATACACCGCCAGACGGTGCAAAAACAATCCGAATTGGCGTTTTCCAGACCGAGGCGCCATGTTGTTTAGTTGTTTACTTGTCGCGGCTGCTCTCGTGAGATTTGACATGGGTTACATACAAGGTCAGCTGACTTGTAGAGCGAGATTTCTCGAGACTGAATGACCTTTCACCCACCGGCGCGGGAGCTTTTGACAGAAGTGGTTCGAGTTGTTTTTGTTGACACTTGGGCATTTAAAGAGGTCATCCAGCAGCACGAAACGGAAGAAAGCCAAAGACTGCCCGGGGCAGAAGAAGATTACTTCTTTCTTTTTCAATGTTGACAGACAATTTGTTACAATTTCCCTCTCAGATAGCCTCAGAATGTCCCATTGGAGCATTCTGAACGACGGGGGGGGGACGACAACCAGCACCATCCCCCCCGCTTCGCTCCCTCGGCATGGTGAGCGCCCTCATACTAAATTTTTCTAGAAGAAACCCTGTATTGTACCATATATATCGAGTTGAACGATGTCTTTAATGTATTGTAAGCAGAGGGCGCAAGTACGTTTGGCGCCAAAATTATTCAATCAATGAGTCTCGAGACGAGGCCATGGAGACATGGGGGACGTAATTAGCAGCTTGCAGCGTCTGTAGCAGAGCGCATTGAAGCAGAGCGCCTAAGGCCATTATTAAAAAATGTTCTGTTTCCGGTCCACCGGCCGGGTGAGTGCCGTTTGTGCGGTTGAAAATTTTTTTTTAAACGCCGTTTTTTCGACATTTTTTTTCGGGTTCGTAAATCTAAAATCGAACTTGACATTTACGCATTCCCAGGGCTTTCCACTAAGGCTCATACTAGCCAGCCATGACAAATAAGTAGCCAGCAGGAGGGGGGCAGCGTAAACACAAACTCCTGTGCACGCAGTTCCCAGGATTAAATGTATTTTCCACAGACCATTTATTTATTCACTTTACTCAAATACAAAGTAAAATGGCAGTAAATCTTCTTTCTTTTCTTGCGTATTGCATCATGAGGCGTTCCTGGCTTGTAAATCTCTTATTTTCCGTGCATGACACATTCACGCAGCTGAGCATGCTATGAATTAACAACGACAACGGTCTGCAGTGGCGGCTACACAATTACACACTCAGCGAACATTTCTCCATTTGTGTATGAAAATACACTCCAACGGCTCAGTTTGGTTTCATTTACAACCAGCGGTGTCTTTTGATGCCAGCACGTAATTGAACCAGAGAAGACTGGTTTACCGGAGACAAAATAAGCGTTATCTCTGCTTCTGTTCCCTCCGACACACTACTGCCTCCGCCGAGTGCGCGCGCGCTCTGCGCATGCACCGTGCGGCACAAAAAAACGGCAGCCACCATGAAGGAAGGCGATCCGGAGTTTTCAAACATTTGCTTAAGTGTGAAATCGCAAAATGGTATTCTAGCGAACAACAAAATAGTAAAGATTCAGAAAAACAAATCATTCAGTGATCATTTTAATAGTGTAATTTCATCCGAACTAGGCCTAACGCTCGATTTAGAACTACAAAAAGTCCGTGTGTCGGACATTTTAAGTACCTTTGTAAAAGTTTTGCAAATGTTACAGTCAGCATTTAAAATGCTAACTTAAAGTTTCAGTTGATTAAACTGTCATTTTATTAAATATGTCTGCTTTTGTAATAAAGTACTGAAAGAAAAAGCAAACACAGCATTGCGATTTCTTATCCATCCATATTTAAAAAAAAAAAAATCCCTCCCTCCCGACTGAATTTTTTTGCTCACCTGGTGGACAGGAAACGGATTTTTTTTTTTTAAGGATGGCCTAATTTCTAGTGCGCATGCCCTGAGTAACTGGAAGTGCCATTTGTAAAATAAAAACGTTTTTGGTTGGAACAGGTTAGGGATCGACCGATGTTTGTTTTTTTTCAGGGCCGATACCGATTATTATGGAATTGGGATGCCGATAACCGATATGTGCAACCGATAAATGTAAACATTATAATTCACATGAAATTAAACATAGCACACACTGACACAGACCTTCATATCCATGAAATGTATGTTTAATTGTAAAATTGAACATGAAATTTTGTGCAGGGAGATGCCAGCAGCATTTGTACAATAAAGTCAAACATTAGTTAGAATAAAATGAGAAATAAAATAAATATTCACCAATAAAAAAAATAAATCACTCCCTACTATATTACAGCTCACCATTTTCAGTGGAAAATAAATGAAAATACACTCTGGATTCTTTTACACTAAGAACTAAGTAAGACTTACCAACTTCAAGTAGTTTTTAAATAACAAATCAAGTGTAGGGAGCTGTCTGCAGCATTTTTAAAAAAGTAAAATCAAACATAAAGTAGGTGATCACTCCCTATTAGGAGCGGCTGCTCCTTTAAGAGTATATCGCTTTCCGAATCAGAAGCGCTAGCGAGGAGAATCACTTGTGCAAGAATTATAAATACTAGTCACACCTGGCTTGTTTAAATGTTCAAATAGCGCTTTATAAAGTTACCCAACATGTACAAGTGCAATGCGCTTTCTGAGCACGAGTCACGTCATGAAGTTTACTCATCACCATAACAAATAGCCAGTAGGCTTGCGCTAGCCTACAGAACACAAACACTACGTTTTATTTCGTCTTCCCTTGACCACCTCTCTGTATGGCTGTCATTCTACTGTTCGAGTAGAACTACTGACACATTCACAACGTTTCCAGACGGGGATTTAAAAATGACTGCAGCCTACGTTATGCTGGGGACTGCTTACTATGGACATTACATGTAGTTTCAGCGAGACTAGTTGGTTGTAGGCTAATTCAAGTGCTTCCTTCCGTAAGCTAAGTTTGCCTGGCTACACAGATGCAAATGGACAATTTTAACGAGTAGGAGATGAAGAATGTAAACATATAATGATGTTGTGCTTTTGCAACTTGTGTGTTTGTGACTTATTGCGGCAAAAGCAGCGTATCCTTACCTTGAAGTGGGATCTGCTTCTGCCCGAGTGCCCGTACGGCCGCCTTGAAACAGTTCACAGCGTTTAGCTACGCGTGTTGATTGGCTGTATCCCTTGTGCCGCTTTTGCCCGAGTGCCCGTACGGCCGCCTTGAAACAGTTCACAGCGTTTAGCTACATGTGTCGATTGGCTATATCTCTTGTGCCAAACAAATCAGATGTTGTGGTGGGCGGGACCGTGTCCTTGAACTCAGAGAGGCGAGTGCAGGAAAGGACGTGCAGTGACAGTCGCGTTAGGAACGAAATGGCTGCAAAAAGGCATGTTATCGGCATATCGGTGGAAATTACGGCCGATACCGATAACCCTAAAAATGCAGAATATCGGCCCGATATATCGGCCAGGCCGATTATCGGTCGACCCCTAGAACAGGTTACAAGCATGAATTTCCGTCGATTTCTGGCATGAAACGTGCTTTAAGTCAAGTGAAAATTGATGACAACCTGCTACAGAACCGGGAGATATGCATGAAATATGTCATATATGGGATTTTCAAGTGAGTAAACGATATCGTATCATACCCCCGAAAATCGTGCATGATCGAGTATCACGAGCTGTGAGCACAGCCCTAATATACGCTATATTTTATAAAACGGTTTACTAGCAGTAAGGCGAGTGAGTATTTATTTATTTATACACCCATGATGTTTAAAGCTTCTTTTTAGGTGCAAAAATGTTTCAAGACTGAACATGAAGATTAGCGAAAGGAGTTCAGAAATATAGTTTCAATCCGAACTCTGACTAAAGTCTCGTTCTGTTTTTATCTCAGCTGAAGAAATGGCTTGGGATTGTGAGTAAACACGCATCACACGGACAGCTTATGAAATGCCAGTGCATACTTATTTCGACTGCGCAGTTCATGACAGCATGGCGCTCTGTTTTTTTTGCTTTTCAAGTGCACCCGAGTATGCTTGGTTTGCCCCCTTTTACCTTTGACCTTTTGTCCCTATCATCTGCACCGGAAGCATCTCAGACGGCAGCGTGGCTGCATCTCGTCTCCTCGCAGACATCTGATCACGTATCGCACTTCCTGTCTCACCACTTCCACTGGAAACCAACAGAACAACTCACTCACTCTCTCGCCTGCTTCTTAGAAACTTCGAGCAGACGCTGAAATTTGGCACGTCTCGCTGTGTACCCATTACCCCGCTGCCGAGCGGTTGACCTTTTACACAACTTCTGCAAAATCACGTCTGCACACAGTCTGCTTTCTGTTGTCGGAGTCTGTGCCGTTTCATCTCCGTATGTGTTTTGTGGTTTGTGTTGAGATTTTTCTTTCATACTGCACAGGGTGTTGTGTCTAGGGATGAGCAATACGGAAAGGAAAAAAAAACACACATTTGAAGCAGTTTTCACACAATAACTTTTTTCATTGGGGTTGCTAACAAGTTACGAAACAAACATTACAACATGCAAACTGTATATTAAAAAAAAAAAAAAAAAATCCTACCTACACACTCAGCAATTAATGTTAACAAAATATTCAGAGTTGCAAAAATTCTGAACTTTATAACCAAGTTTATTGTCGTATGCATTTAAAAAGTACAACGTGCAATGAAATGTACTTTGCTCTGGCTCTCTCAGCCCGTAAAATCTATAAAATACTACAATTCACAAGACAACCGTTGCCTCACTGTAAGAAGGTGGTTCCGGGTTCGAGCCTAGTGGCTGACGGGGGCCCTTCTGTGTGGAGTTTGCACGTTCTCCCCGTGCCTGCGTGGGGTTTTCTGCAGGTGCTCCGCTTTTCCCTACAGTCCAAAGACATGCAGGTTAGGCTAATTGGTGGCTCTAATACCCTATCCACACTAGGGATTTTGTACCGATACAAAACTACTTTCGTACCGCAACACCTGTCCACACTAGCAACTATACCGGTACTGTAGCGGTATAAGGCTACGTTCACACTGCAGGCTGAAGTGACTCAAATCCGATCTTTTCGCCCATATGTGACCTGTATCCGATCTTTTATTGACAATATGAATGACACAGATCCGATTTTTTTCAAATCCGACCCAGGCCGTTTGGATATGTGGTCCTAATTCCGATTCCTATCCGCTCTTTTCATATGCGACTTCAGTCTGAACCACCAGGTCGCATTCATCCGACTTACACGTCATCAACAAGCCACAAACGTCACTATTCTGCGCTGAAGTAGGCGGCGGGTCTCTCAAAAAAAAGTTACAACAACATGGCGCATAATCACGGGCGCAGATAGAGGGGGGGACGGGTGGGATTCGTCCCACCCAGATTTAAATTCACCTCGCTCGGTCCCCCCCACTTATAGGGAGGGAAAAACGTCTATGCTGTCTTTCTTTGCATAAGGCAAACCTCACGGAAAAATCAAAAGACTAATTACCATTCGGTTTATTGAGGTGCACAGCAGTACAGACATAGTTGCAACAACTCACCATAAAACAAAGACTGATATTCGGTTGGTTGAGCTGCGCAGACTGCACAGGTTGTGAGCTCGAGCTTGGTTGCTATGGTAACCCACAACAAGTTTGACAGGCATATCGGGGTTGGGGTTGGTTTGCTGGCAGCTTTGTCTTTGGAGGCATATTCCGACTTAATTTGCGAAATGTTGCGAAGGCATGCTACGCATGCAGATATTTCACAACACCTCAAAGACATTGGCGCAGGACATGGCTGTTCTGTTATGAGTGTACGGAGCACGGGCGATTGCTCTAAGACAACGAGGGAGGCTCAGCCTCCTCCAAAAATGACGAACATCGTGTAGGATGAATTGCACTAGGCTTATGTTATAGCCGACCTTATAACATTGCTATTTCAGATCCAGAAATATATGTGCTCAACCCAACTACAGTGCGAAATCATTCCATTATAACTTTCCCCAGTTCGCCTAATGTGCGTGAGTTTTTCCCCCTCGTGACAACGCGATGCAGCCCAGCCTCAGTGGATTTCAATGGCATTTGGGAGCTCTGCACTTTTCAGTCTCAAAATGCAAGACGGTTATTGGACAAATACTGCGAAAACGCCTGCCCACGGACTCCCAGCCTCACATGGGAGGGACATGGCAAAGCTTTCCGTGAGGAGACTGGTGATTGGTGAAAGCGGCCGGATATTTTCTTTGATTGACAGCTCGTTTCAAATATAGACAGGCAGCGGTGAATTTCAGTTCAGTCCCATGCGGATTCGCAAGTGCTGTGGTGTACTGTAAGAGATCAGCTTGCATTTCGATTTCATTCATTACATACGGTTTCTACCAGCTTTTTTAGTTTGTATATATTATCATTGTAAATAAAGTGTAAATATAGTGTTGTCAAGTTTATCTTAGTTCCAGAAATTTCGTTTATTTGAGTGACTGAACTTGAACTTGAGGGGGCTAGTCAGCTAGCAAGAAAGCTGCGCACAGATGCCAAGCATTGCTGATTTAATTTTGGCGAAGCCATTTGCCAGTCTTCCTTTCGAGGAAAAAATTTAAATTAAAGAGCAGGGTAGACTAACACCTCAAATTGACTTGGTGAAAAAGGTAGCGAATAATACTCGTTCCTTTCAGCTCTCCTGGTACGAGAAAGTGAATTGGCTAACAGCAAGTGACCCACATCAACAACAGTAAATAGGCTACTTTAGTAATATGTCATGGACGGACCAAAAATATAGAATCTAATTAAAATGTTTATGCTGAGTATATTATATTGGAATATATATTTTTCTGGATATGAATTAAACACAGCTACAATTTGGAAAACATTTTTAAACAAAAACACAGCCGAGAACATTTCACACTACAGACCTGGATTAAAAGTGAAGGGTTATCAAAATTGTCAATAAAACATTTCTCAGTCAAAATAAGTAAAATATAGGGAAAGTGTCATTGAATGAAATGTGTGGCACCCAGCTCTATGTTTGGCTCCCCAAGGTCAGTGCTTGTGCCTATTCCAGAACACTCTGCTGTTACTGCTGAGGTTCCTGACAAAGAGCTGCTTTCAATAATGATCAATTTTTAAACAACATGCCACAATTTTAAAATATAAAATGTTAAAATATACCCCCCCCCCCCCCCCCCCCCCAACATCATGTATATTGGACAGGAGGCTAATGGGCCAAAAGAACCTGTTATTTCACAGTTTGTGACGCTGCCAACAATCAGCCAGATCAGAGGCAAGAGTATGGGCAAAATTGATGTTTTTTCTTTTAAAATCTGGAAATATCGTAACCGACCAGCCTCCCCTGTTTGAAAGACTACCAGCCGCCACTGGTACGGAGGTTTTGTGACGCTCACAACCTTACGAGAGTGGTATCTGATGCACAATTGGAAGTCGCCATTTCGTCACTTCCGGGAGAAATATAGGATCAGTCAAATGAAATTCAATAAAGGAATAAATGAATATTACAAAATAAGAAAACGATCAGAAATGTTGTCCACTTTTCTAATACTACGATTTGATGATGGCAGTACATTTCGAAAACAAAATAGAGCCATTTCTGCTTGTATTGTTTTAAATAAAACACCAAGCTGCACCCTTTTTTAAATTTCATCTTTCATTCCAAAATGGAATAATGAATGAACGAAAAAGTACACGGACCCCCCCCGAATATTACCCCTGTTGCTTTTTTTTTTTTAACCTTTAATGGCCCTAACATGCTGTCGTAGAAACACATTTGTATTTATTTGCAGCGTTTTCACACCAATCCTTTGACATTTGCAGGTGCGGTTTCTTAATTTCAGAATTGCAGGGAAAGTACTTTTCCATGTCGATTTTCCTGCCGTTGATCCAGCTTTGAAACCCGACTACAGCAACTATCTAAAGTCATATCTTCTTTAGCCAGGCATTCAGGAAGTGACAAATTCTGGACAGGAATGCAGGCATGTTGGGATTGTGCTTGGGTTTAGGCTTCACTTTCTTGGAATCACACCAGAGCTGAAAAATAAGGTCTTTTTAACCAGTTAAACTTTTTTTTTTTTTTAAATAAAAAAGCATTTTCTCTCGAATGAGTCTTTCAATTATGTCGAGTAAAAAAAAAAAATAATAATTTTTTATATATATATATATATATATATATATATATATTATATATATATATATTTTATATATATATATATATTTTATATATATATATTTTTTATATATATATATATATATATATATATATATA
The DNA here is from genome assembly GCF_027579695.1 of Neoarius graeffei. Taxonomy (NCBI): domain Eukaryota; kingdom Metazoa; phylum Chordata; class Actinopteri; order Siluriformes; family Ariidae; genus Neoarius; species Neoarius graeffei. Next base: position 16,888,742 of record NC_083572.1, read on the forward strand.
TATATATATATATATATATATTTTATATATAAATAATATATTGTTCCCTGTAACATTTCCAATCCCTGCTTGAGAGAATCTTAACACATTTTACTTCTTGGCAAGTCACTGAATAATCAGACTTCTTTCTAAAATACATGACCTCGACAGTAGCGTTAAAATCTGTCCCAAGAAAAGGTTTGCGACTTTGTTCCTCCAATAGAGATCTTGCAGTCACGTGACCGGAAAGTACACAGCCGCCATCTTGTCGGTAAAAAACACAGCTGAATACTGCTGCACTCGTGTACAGAATGGATCAATTTCAACCGACGGACTACACGGCTCATTTTTCTAATGAACAGATAACTAGATATATGTCTAAAATAAACGATCTACAGATTAGTGACCCTTATGGCTTACCGGACGGAGTTTTCACGACCGTGTCAGTGGATTTTGAACTGCCAGAGGTGGAATACCCAGACGTGTATAATTACCTCATCAACTTTCCCTCGCTGTTCAGTGGTGAAGCACTGCGTGCTTATAAATCTCTGGACAGTTATCTTTACAGAAATTCAGGATTTGTCAGCGACTCAGATGTGGCATCTTGTAAACAAGAAAATAATCCTCATTGGATGGGTAAGTCACTTAAGTATTGAGTATAGCACTGACCAGCCGATTATAGAATAGAATAAGGTAATTCCAGCTGTAATTCCAAATCGTCTGTCTTGTTTACCATGGATCTGGCGTTGGAGAGGTAGAGGCTTAGCAGTGGAGATTTGAGTGGCTGTTTTCTGAGCTTAGTCAACAGGCCGGCTCTGCCTGCAGCCTCGCTTTTGCTTCCTCTCCCGACACTGCCTCCTTCACCTGCCAGACCCGATAACAATCCACGGAGACCCCGCTGGTCTCGCTATCTTGTCTGGAATGTTGTGCATGCGATGGAAATCGCTACAAACCGTCATTTTCTGCTGGAAACCAATGTCCAGTAAGTCCATACGGTTGTAGTGGATATTGAAGTCCGATACAGACAAACAACACGCAAAAATACACACAAAAAACATAAAAAACGTGCACAGGTAGGGAGAGCTTGTAGCCGCAGCCGTTGTAGTAGAATTGTATATAGTAGGGTTTTCCAGAAGAAAAGGCAGAAGTAGAACCAGAAGTAGAAGTAGAAGGCGGAAATATGGCGTTTGACCGACAAGATGGCATCTGTCACAATCTGGATCGGCTGTGACGTCACATGCAAATGCTCCATATAGAGTCTCTCTCCCCTGTTAAATGTTTGAGCGTTTCTATGGTTACAGAGTGAACAGAACGATGTCTTATTCTGCAGTATTTAGTACATGGTGTCCCATTCAGGGTGTTTTCTTTCTGCTTCATTCCCAGTGTTTGTTTGTTTGTTGAGACACGTGCACAGGTTGAGATAATAAACAGATTAACAGTGTACATGCACTCGATTATTCTGCTGAAGTCTAGGTGTCGTCAGCAGGTTATTTGAGCGAGGCTGTCGTAGCGTGCCGTGTCCGTGACCACTTGAATAAAGTGGTACCTGCTGAGAGGTAAGGTAAGGATTCAGGGGTATAAAATAACACCCATCTGTATCTAGATCAGTATTCACATGTAATGATAAATTAAATAGGCGTGACTGAAACCAGAAGGGTTTGATTCGTGTTTAATTAGATATGAACCTTACAGGTGGCACGGTGGCGTAGTGGTTAGCGCTGTCGCCTCACAGCAAGAAGGTCCGGGTTCGAGCCCCGGGGCCGGCGAGGGCCTTTCTGTGTGGAGTTTGCATGTTCTCCCCGTGTCCGCGTGGGTTTCCTCCGGGTGCTCCGGTTTCCCCCACAGTCCAAAGACATGCAGGTTAGGTTAACTGGTGACTCTAAATTGACCGTAGGTGTGAATGTGAGTGTGAATGGTTGTCTGTGTCTATGTGTCAGCCCTGTGATGACCTGGCGACTTGTCCAGGGTGTACCCCGCCTTTCGCCCGTAGTCAGCTGGGATAGGCTCCAGCTCGCCTGCGACCCTGTAGAACAGGATAAAGCGGCTAGAGATGATATGAGTTTCTCAGCTTCATCACTCAAGTTCATAAATGTTCTCAACTAGAAATAATTGCAGGAATGTGTTTTTAACATTGGTGGTTATTATCCCCCGCTGGTCGAAAGGCCCGAAGGGGGATGATATCGTGGCGATGTCCGTCCCGGGAAGGGTGCTCGCGTTCTGAAATCAACTCCTCTCACAATTTTTGGAGGAATTTCACAAAACTTGGCAGCATTCTTTGTTATATGTCGGTAATACGCATATTGTAATTTTGTCCAGTTCGGTCGCAGTTTACCAGAGTTGCAGCCCTTGATTAACAACCTTGTACTTTCACAATTCCGTGAAGGTGTGCTCGCCTTCTGACATCAACTCCTCTCACGATTTTTGGATGAATTTCTCGAAGCTTGGCAAAAGGCCTTGTTCTATGACGGTAATACACATATTACGATTTCATTTTGCTTGTGAAAATTTTACCAGAGTTTTGACCAGCGCTCGAAACTAATGGTGTCCCGACGTCCCGGGGACCATAAAAAATGTCATCGGGACACAAAATGATCATATCTGGGACAATCCTGGGACAATGGAAAAAAACAGATCTAGAAAAAAAGTTCTACATTAATATTATTTACAAAGCCGTAACACATACGTAGACATTCACCTAATTTGTCAATTTTAATTTTAAAACGTTAACAGCGAAAAATACATAGTAGCTACACTTTCGATGCACCTGCATCTGTAGGCTACAGGGCAGCGCATTCTGTTCTAGAATCTTCGGCCGGTGTCCGCGTTATATGGACTTGGAATGGAATTGCTACCGCACACGCTGCGCCGACTCTTGCCAGAACAAAAATGCTTAAGTGGTTGAAGCGGACCGACCGCGGGGAAGAAACTGAAAGCCCAGACGTAACGTCTCCGGGACCTTCAGGATCCAAAGTGTCATTGCCTGGTCTGCAGGCAACGCTAGCAACTGAATGAACTTAATGAACACTGTTAGACACGTTATAAATACAACAGGAATGATGTGGATGATATTGACGGAAGATACCGTTCAACAGAATAAGTGAGTTTTCTTGGTGTCTTTCTAGTTCAGAAAGTTTAGTCAGTCAGCAGCACAACTAGGCTCGGACCTGCCACTATGCTGATGTTGCTAACATTTGCACCCACGTTTCGGCAGCGAAAGTTCATAAAATGGATAACGGAAAGTTCATAAAAATGGATAACGGTAATGGATAACGGAAAGTTCATAAAAATGGATAACGGAAAGTTCATAAAAATGGATAACGGTAATGGATAACGGAAAGTTCATAAAAATGGATAACGGTAATGGTGAAAATGATAAGTTGGCCTTATAAGTGCCAACAGATATTCAAGGTATTGAGGTATTTCACCTGACGTCACAGGGTCACGTGACGCCCCGGTGTCCGCCATTTTGGACGGCAAGCTAGCTAATGTCAACAACAGTAGCTGGTATGTTACTGTAGCAATGTTTACGTTTAGTCATTTGGATGACTGTTAAAACCTTTCAGTCTCAAGTTTTTCCTTTACTGGATTTACTAGTTTACTGAGCCAGCCGGCCCCGGAGCGCTAGCTAGCCAGCCAGCCGGCCCCAGAGCGCTAGCCAGCCAGCCCCGGAGCGCGCTCAGTAAACTAGTAAATACAGTAAAGGAAAAATTTATAACGGGCCATGTCTCAACAGACTAAGAAGTTATTTCAATGACATTTAATAACATTTTGTTTATCCTGAGGACCGAAAGTAAATGAAAATGTGAACAAATCTTAGCTGTCAGTGAACAATCCTGGTGGAAGCAGGTAAACGTCGTTCTCCAAGCCTGCTAACCTCAATTTTTGCAAATACCTCTCCCTCTGCTCGCCCTGTAAATGCCCTACGTCGCTGGATAGTGAAGGTGTTTTCTGCATCTCGCTCCTTTTTCTTTTATGTTTTTCGTTTGTCGCCTTCCTCGCATTCAAACTGATTCGAGCCGTGCCGTCCAAAATGGCAGCGTCACATGACTTGGTCACGTGAGTGAAATACCTCAATAAGTAGATGAAATGAACATAAAAGGGGTCTTATTTTCAACTAAAGTGTACTGCAGATGTAGGGAGTTGAAACATTTTCTGAATGAGCTAGTTGGCCCCTTTAAATAAACGGGTATCTATTCATACAGTGAGATCGCCAAAGTTTAATAAACTGAAAATGCAATAACTGTAATTTTGAAGTAGATGATGTATAGGACATGTGTCGCTTGTGTCTTGTGTCTTATTGTAAAAATGATATAAAGGGTTCAAAATCGCATAGTTACAAATATAATAGTAACTTCATATGATAATATTAACCACTGGTTATTTCAGAGAGGAAAAAAATGGGGACACTATTGCTTCCATTCGGGACAATACAACACAGAATTCGGGACCACTGGGGGACACAAAGAAAAAAAGTTAATTTCGAGCCCTGGTTTTGACCCTTGATTAAATAACTTGCACTTTGACAGTTTCACAAGGGTGTACGTTCTAATGAAATCAACTCCTCTCACAATTTGTGGAGGAATTTCACCAAACTTGGCAAAAGGCTTTGTTATATGACAGTTATACACCATGTATTTAAATTTAGTTTAATTTGGGCAAATTTTACCAGAGTTATGCCCTTGATTGTTAACAAACTTGTACTTTGGCAATTTCATCAAGGTGTGCTTGCTTTCTGAAATTAACTTCTATCCCTCGCTGGCCGAAAAGCACGAAGGCGGATTATGTCATGGCGATGTCCATCTATCTGTCCCGGGAAGGGTGCTGACCTTCTGAAATCAACTCCTCTCACGATTTTTGGAGGAAATTCATGAAACTTGACAGGATTTTGTTGTATGTCGGTAATACGCATATTGCAATTTTGTTCAATTCAGTCGCATTTTACCAGAGTTACGGCCTCGTTACCAGCGGAGGAGATTGTGCTCTCGGAGCACTTTTTTTGTACCTGCCTGTGACGTTTTCAACAAATTTATGTCCCAAGCTCGTAGCCTGATTTAAAACACTGCAGCCTTGACCAGGCAGTTACTAAGGATGAGTCAATGAACACTGTAAATGCATAAATGAAGATGAGCTCTTGTGCGACTATTTTCCTTCTGCCCCACGGAATCTTTTTCCTTATGTACAGTTTTAGGCTCAACCGCAGGCCCTGACTTACCCTTCTGGCAAACTTTCTGAAAAGAAAAAAGGGGGGGAGAAACAGCATCTCATCAGCATGCGTCCTATTATTTGTATCTGTTTAGAACACCCTGTCTGTTCATTCTGAATAATTATAATCACGTCATCCTATACATTTCCAGCCATAGTAAGGATTTTAATAACGCACGCAAGCACAATTTTAATTGAAAACATTTTCTTTCCAATATTTGGCATTTACGTTGTTTATTGAATTTGGATAGCTAGTTGTTTAAATAGCAAATGTCTGCTATAGATAGATAGATAGATAGATAGATAGATAGATAGATAGATAGATAGATAGATAATAATTTATATACTTTATTTTGTCCTGTTTTCTCTGTAAATGCACCAGTCTGAGGGAGACGGTATTTCAGTGCATTGTATACTCGTGTGGATGTATTAACAATAAAGCTCTCTCGAATCTTGAAAACAGTAAACTCTTCAAGCTCTTCAAAGCTAAAGTCCGAACTGCAGATGCTAAACGGGTCTTAGCTGATCAGCTGCATTTGCGGTCTTCGAAATGCTCTTCCATTTTGCGCATGCACTAGGGTGGTCCCCAAATTTATTTATTTTTTTTTAGGATTTTGTTACGACCACCTTACCTTTTTTTTTTTTTTTACATTGCCTAAAAAGTTATTGTGCGAAATTTGGTTAAGATTGAATATGAGTAGCACGCTGTGTGAGCACAATCGCTATCGGGCGCGTTAAAATGCGAATAACTTTTCTAGAATTTCACCAAAACTCATTGAATTTTCAGCATTGTAAGAGAACTCCCTAAAGTATTATTCAGCAAAACCCCAGAATGATAGCACAAATCTAGAATTTTTAACAGAATTTTAGTTCTTAAAATTTAACGTAATTATGGACGTCACGCGTAACATTTACACCCGTGAAAAATCACTTTGAACGCTGTTTTGAAAGTTTTGATCAAATATTCTCTATAATAAAAAAAATCGCTTAAATATTATAAACAGTCTTTTAATGTATGAAAAAATAATTTTGATAAAGCAAGGAAATTCGGAAGAAAATTTTTTTTTCCTTTTGCTTGTTGTGTGCGTCACGCTACCAAAATCTAACTAACCCCTTCACGAACAATTCCAACTTTCATGGACTTGTAGCGCGAATAAACCTTTCAAAAAAATATATAATACTTCTCACCCAGTAAATTAGAATCCTGGTGATTTTATATCCTCGTAGCTTCAGTAGATCTAGAGATTTAGTCGATTTAGTAAATCCCAAACGCTGTGAAACACGCCAGCCATCTATGGTGAGAAGTGCTGCTGTAGTTGAGAAACTCTCATTTCTCCCGCTTCCAACTAACTCCGTGACCCAGACCAAAATAACAATGTCACGCTCATCACTTAAGGATGATTTATGCCAAGTTTCACGGAAAAATACAGCGAAATAAACTTGCTAGAAGCATTTTTCAAAATCCCAAACATTATGAAACATTTCTTGTAGGGTTTCAGGTTACAAGTTTCGAGAATAGAGAAATTGCGGCGCAAAAGTTTGCCACTAAACTCGCGAAAATACTCCATCCTAGCGAGTTTCACAACCGAACTAGGCTGCGTGACAGTCCGTGACCACCCAGGAATGTTCTAGAAGGTACGCTTCTAGGCACGTGCGATCGAGAAAGACGCCACGTGAAGGTGGTAAAGGTAGTAGTTCCACTGTCTTATGACGTTTTTGCTTGTTTTAGCGCGATAAATAATGCATTATGGGTAATCATTAAAATGCTGATTTCAAGGTTAAAATGGGTAAAAACAACTCCTTTATATAGATATTGTAAAAATTGTGCCTAATAGTTATTTCAGTACATAAAATCAAAACCTGAATTTTTAATTTTTTCCCCTATGTTACACCATTGTGCATCTATAGCATGCTACTCATCTGAACAATGTTTAGAGGTGCCACAAAGCCATTAAGTTTTCACTCAAGACACAATATAAAATAATGTGGCTTATTAACTGTTTCATATTAATACAAACAATACAGTAATATACGTAACTTCCTGTGTTCAAAGTAACAATAGCTGTTACTTGTCTGTGATTTTCTAAACCCTTCGGTATTATGGTATCTTGTGGAGATAAAAGAACACACTAAGGCCAAGTTTACATTAGACCGTATCTGTCTCGTTTTCTTCGCGGATGCACTGTCCGTTCACATTAAAACGCCGGGAAACGGGAATCCGCCAGGGTCCACGTATTCAACCCAGATCGTGTCTGGTCCGGTGCTGTGTAAACATTGAGAATACGCGGATACGCTGTGCTGAGCTCTAGCTGGCGTCGTCATTGGACAACGTCACTGTGACATCCACCTTCCTGATTCGCTGGCGTTGGTCATGTGACGCGACTGCTGAAAAACGGCGCAGACTTCCGCCTTGTATCACCTTTCATTAAAGAGTATAAAAGTATGAAAATACTGCAAATACTGATGCAAATACTGCCCATTGTGTAGTTATGATTGTCTTTAGGCTTACCATCCTTCCACTTGCAAGTGGTAAGTGACACGCATACCCGATATGCACCGAGATCACACACACAGCGGCTCAGTCCCGAATCACTGCTCGTGCGCTTCACTCGCGCGCTCTGTGAGCTGCGCAGGGCTGAGGAGTGCGCACCCTCCAGAGGGCACTCGCTGTTCAGGGCGGAGTGATTTGGAGCGCAGGATGCCTGCGGAGCCGAGCTGCTGAAGAGAAATTTACACATTTCAACTTGCGTGCCGTCTAATTAGTCATGTGATTAGCGTATCTGTGTATTGGCGTTGCTGTGTGCACGCTAATCGTTTTTAAAAACGTTAATCTGATGATCCGCTGATACGGTCTAATGTAAACCCCACCTAAGGACTTCCCTAGCAGAAGGAAGCTTTCTCCCAGACAGTTCCTTGGAAGTGGGACCAATTAACCAAACATAATTGTCCTTTCTGGTTTTGTGCTTTGCACCACCGGTACTACTTGTATTACTGTTGCTAGCCATCTGAAAAACATAGAAAGAAAAACATTCACAACTTCATCAGCATATTACGATCAGTGCTCATTGTTTAAGAAGCCCTTAGTGCATGAAAGTTAACCTTCTATCAGTCTATAAACGCTTCCTGCCTCTTCTTTTTCATAGAAGTGGCATATTTCCTCTAGAACTGTGACTTTTTGGGGGTTTGAGATCTTCTCTGCAACAGTCTACGCACCAACTAATGTTAATGGCTTAACCCGATTTGCAACCTCGTGTGGCACCTCCATACATGCCAACCTTTGGTCAATCAAACCTGTATAACCAACCTCCAAAATCCGTATAAGATGCAAATTAAAATAATTTACCTAAAATTTGAATGATAATTAACAATGATGTATCCCAGTTACTTTATATTCAATATTAATAACAATAAACCTTCAGAATGAATACAAAGCTCCAATGTTTGACAAAAACACAGTGTTATCAGCGTAGTTACGAAGGAAATACTTCGTTGTTTAGAGACAGGTTTCACCGAGCGGCTATTATGCGCGAGACTTCATATTAGCCACAAAGTCAGAAAAATCTGTTCATAAAATTGTTATAATGACCAAATACAATGAAAAGTATTTTTCCAGTCTCACCTGTGAAAGGTAATCCCATGTGATCTCGTTCGGACGGTAAACCTGTTGGTACAGTTAAACGCAGCACATGAATGAGGCATCTTTATTCTCGGCTACTGTCTAGACGCTATACCAGAGACGGTTGAAAAATCTCCACTTTGCCACATCCAATATGGCGGCGAGGATGACGTATGATTCTACGCAGAAGGCGGCGTCTATGTTTATATGTCTATGACTTCACGGTTGGCGGGATTCTCGCAATGCGGTGTGCGCATGATCAAAAGTGGAACGAAGTCTCGCTACCACAAGATAACGCGCGATTTCATAAGACTCTTTACTGGCTGTCTGTGGTGTACAGTACGTTTGTAAATGTTATGCGCTCTTTTATCATCATGGGAATTGATTATAGCTCTAAATAAACATTGAAGTTTTTTTAAAGAATCCGTATAACTTTATTTATACGCCCGTATACTACGTTTATTGAATCAAATCCGTATAAAATACGGACATTCCGTATAGGTTGACATGTATGCACCTCTAAATATTAACCAAATTTTCTGAAATTTTGCTTGTTGCCTTCTTTTAGCCTATGTAAAAAAAAAAATGGTAGGGTGGTCGGAATGTTTTGGTAAAAAAAAATTTTTTTCCCATACATTTCGAGACCACCCTAGCATGCACCTGTGCTCAGGTACGAAATGATAAAAGACTTGGGCCCTGTCCACACGGCAATGGATTCAGGTGACTCCGATACAATTGCTTATCGTTTAGGCCTGGCGTCCACACGGCACCGGCGTTTTGGGTGCCCAAAACGCAATCTTTTTGAGAACGGGTTCCAGAGTGGAAAGATCTGGCAACGTTGCCGTTGCGAAGTCGTCTGGATGAGTAGAACGGATTTGTTTACGATGACGTCACAACCACATGACTGTGAGTGCTTCACGCCGGGTAGAAGTGTAACGAACTCGATGCGAGTTGTCAACAAATCCTATAACTTGGTTCATGAAACGCGCTTACAAAATATTTTCACTGTGAATATTTATTGTGTAATGGTGCAAAGTGAGAGAGAGAGAGACTCTGCCCTTAGGGCAGAGTCAATCCCGCCAGCAAAAATAGGGAAAAAAAGGAGCGATCTCGCCTCTTCAGATGTTGGTTTAAGTCCGACAATACATTCCTCAAAAAGGGCGTAGAAGAGCAAATTAATCCATCAACGTGTAGCATTCAATTTATTCCGGACCATTAAAGACACCGCCTTCCGCGTAGAATCATACGTCATCCTCGCCGCCATATTGGATAGGTCAAAGCGGAGAATAAAGATTAGCTGCGTTTAACTGTACCAACAGGTTTACCGTCCAAACAAGATCACATGGGATTACCTTTCACAGGTGAGACTGGAAAAATACTTTTCATTGTATTTGGTCATTATAACGTAATTTTACGAACAGATTTTCCTGACTTTGTGGCTAATATGAAGTCTCGCGCATAATATTTTATGCGCATGCATCCTTACTACTTCTATTGTTCTGGTGTCTCCGAAGGGACCGTCTTACAGCGCCCCTAGAGGTGTGGCATGTGTATTGCATCGTTTTCAGCAAGCGTTGCGTTGCCGTATGGACCTGATATTTTACTGATTGTTGCCCATTTGGACGCGATATATTTTTAAATAACATCTCGTTGCCGTTGTCGTGTGGATGTAGCCTTGGATTGAAAGACTATCTACTGTGAAAGGAAAACATTTGGAACGACGTAAACTTGGCTTATGAAGTGCTGACGCGAGTCCTGCTCAAGATTTCCACAGGTTTGCATGCGGGCTTTTTTTTTAACGAACCCTGCCTGCCTTCTGCCCTCGTTCTTATTCACTCCGCACGCTCACGCTGTGTGACTTTTGTGTGCTCAGCCTAAGCAGTGATGACTGGAGTCATTCTAGTCATTAAATCGCGCCCCTGCGGAATGAATGGGCTGAAACCTGGATTTGTAAAGAGGACCGGGGTTGACCTGGATATCGCCGTTAATTCAACAACGACGGCGAAAACCCGTTTACGTTTCCTGTTTATAATGTTAGTGCTTGATTAATGAGTTTGCAGGCGTTGAATAAACATGGTGAAGCTTTTGATCTGTCACAGGTTAGGACGTCATAAATATATATTTTGCAATAATAAAATGCAGGGACCGGTGAGAGTTAATCTATACGTAGTACCAGTCAAAAGTTTGGAGACGCACCTACTCGTTCATAGGTTTTACTGTATTTTGATTATTTTTCGACAATGTACTCGCATTCATTCACGCCTATATTGCACGGACACAGCATTTTGTTGTTATTGAACGAGTTTATTGATGATAACAATCATTTTAAAATTATTTGGGCTTTTTGACCATTTAAAAGATGAATAATAATGATCATCAGAATAAAAAAATAAAAGCATGTTTTTTATGCCTCCGCCACTGTAAGGTGCAGGAGGCATTATGTTTTCGGGTTGTCCGTCCGTCCGTCCCGAAACCTTGTGAACGTGATATCTCAAAGGCTAATGAAAGGAATTTCACCAAACTTTCAACATTTGTGCTCTTTGGGACAAACATGAACTGATTTAGATTTTGAGATCAAAAGGTCTAAGGTCAAGGTCACTGTGAGGTCAGATATCTGTCCGAAAACCTTATGAACACAGTATCTCCAAGGCTGATACAAGTAATTTCACCAGGTCGAGATTACTGTGAGGTCAAATGTCCATCCCCAAATCACAACTTAATAAGGCGTGTAGTCTACCGGGCGGCGGCATCCCCATAATCCCGGGGAGAACATGCAAACTCCACACAGAAAGGCCCTCGCCGGCCACGGGGCTCGAACCCGGACCTTCTTGCTGTGAGGCGACAGCGCTAACTGCCGCCTATTTCTCGTTATCTCTAGCTGCTTTATCCTGTTCTACAGGGTCGCAGGCAAGCTGGAGCCTATCCCAGCTGACTACGGGCGAAAGGCGGGGTACACCCTGGACAAGTCGCCAGGTCATCACAGGGCTGACACATAGACACAGACAACCATTCACACTCACATTCACACCTACGGTCAATTTAGAGTCACCAGTTAACCTAACCTGCATGTCTTTGAACTGTGGGGGAAACCGGAGCACCCGGAGGAAACCCACGCGGACACGGGGAGAACATGCAAACTCCACACAGAAAGGCCCTCGCCGGCCACGGGGCTCGAACCTGGACCTTCTTGCTGTGAGGCGACAGCGCTAATCACTACACCACCGTGCCGCCCCTGTTCTCAGACTCGACTAGAAATTTTCTTTAATGACTCGGACTTGAACACTGGGGACTCGAGGTTTAGTGACTCGACTACAACGCTGCTCAGGATTAACAGCAGGCTTCAGCTTGAAAAATAGCTTTTAGTCATATTATTTTGGATCACGATATAATTTCCTAGAAGTCATTTTAATTTTGAGAAATAAAACGGTAACTCTTCATATCATTAGATAGTAATTTTGGGCATAACTTCAGGCAGGGCGGCACGGTGGCGTAGTGGTTAGCGCTGTCGCCTCACAGCAAGAAGGTCCGGGTTCGAGCCCCGTGGCCGGCGTGGGCCTTTCTGTGTGGAGTTTGCATGTTCTTCCCGTGTCCGCATGGGTTTCCTCCGGGTGCTCCGGTTTCCCCAACAGTCTAAAGACGTGCAGGTTAGGTTAACTGGTGACTCTAAATTGAGCGTAGGTGTGAATGTGAGTGTGAATGGTTGTCTGTGTCTATGTGTCAGCCCTGTGATGACCTGGCGACTTGTCCAGGGTGTACCCCGCCTTTCACCCGTAGTCAGCTGGGATAGGCTCCAGCTTGCCTGCGACCCTGTAGAACAGGATAAAGCGGCTAGAGATGATGAAATGAGATGAACTTCAAACAGCGATACAATACTTTTTGGTGAAACATTGCATTTTCTTCTCCTTCCTCCACAGGTGACATTTACAAGGCGAGAGATGGCACTGATACCAGTAAAAATAGTGGATTGGTTATTGGAATGGGTGGGGGGAAGGAATTGGATCAGATTCTGTCAGAAATGTAGACCGGGTAGCACAACAATGTAAAGCAGGTCGTGTGTTAAAACAATAGTTATGTTTTGCAACATTAACAACAACCGGCGAGCAGAGCAAATGTGGCAGAGCAAACGTGTCGGAGATGCTGTCAGATCAGCTGTGTGGATGGAGTTCATAGTAACAGACGTGTGTTCTGGAAAAGGATTGGGAAATGTAGAGACTTGATTTGTAGAGACTTGATTTGTCTGTTTGCAACACAAGTGAGGAATTTTAAATGTCAAAGTCGTAAAATTATTGGTTTTGATGTTGGCCGATACTCGAAATTCTAGTATCTACACTCACCGGCTACTTTTAATAGGAACCTGTTCTTGGCTGCAGGACTGGAACTCAATGTGGTCTTCTGCAGTTGCATGCTGAGATGCTTTTCTGCTCACCACGGTTGTAAAGAGTTGCTATGAGTTACTAAATCCTTCCTGGATATAACTCAAACCAATCTGGCCATTTTCCTCTGACCTCTCTTATCAGCAAGGTGTTTGTTTCCACCCACAGAACTGTCACTCACTCTGTGTTTTTTTTTTTTTCACCATTCTGTCTGTGTAAACTCTAGAGAGGAGTGTTTTGTGTGTGTGTGTGTGTGTGTGAGAACCCCAGGAGAGCAGCAGTTAATGAAATAATCAAACCAGTCCATCTGGCTCAAACAAACACCCATACCACAGTGAAAGAAAGTCACACACACGTTATTTACCAGCTGGGAGGTCTGTATGGTGAAATACCGTGACCGAGGTCTTGAAAGTACTGACCGAGGCTCTCTGGGCCAAGGTCACGGTGTTTCACCATATGGACCGACCTTAAGCTGGTAAATAATATATTTAATTTTTTTCTTTACCAAATTCTAACAGAAAACGAGAGCGCCCGAAAGGTAAAACCGAGCCGAGCCGCCATTTTGAATCCTCATTCACGGCTGTAATGCAAATGGCTTCCTCCTCGGTATACAAGTGCACTTCCATGGCAGGAAAAAAACTACATTTTGCCGCCTATGTAGTCCCCTATTTATACAAAACTGAGTCATTCAGGATTCAGCCATGTTTTTGATCGGCGTTAGCAAATTACAAGTTTTTATCTTTCTCCTGAAATGTTTTATTTCTTCTTCCTCAGGGTAGTAAAACTCGCTTTCGCTGTGAACACTGTCGTTATCACTATCCATGCTGTAAAATTAATGCTATTCTCCTGAGAAATGCTGGCAAAAACATAAGATTTTTGATAATCTTATAAATAAATCTTATAAAAAAAAGATAAACGTTGACAAAATTCTCCTATGTTTCTTGTTGTGAACGAGCGAGTCGCCAGAGGTCCATAACCGGGGTCCGTACGGTACGCCAGCCAATCCGAGCGCAGGATTTGGAGTGCGAAAAATATAAATGTATATTATTTACCAGCTGGGAGGCACGTATCATGAAATACTGTGGCCGAGGTCTTGAAAATACTAACTGAGGCCGCTGGGCCTTTCACGGTATTTCACGATACGGACCGACCTTAAGCTGATAAATAATGTATTTACGTTTTTTCTTTACCAAATTCTAATCGAAAATGAGAGCGCCCGAAATGGAAACCATATTTAGAACAAACCTGATTCAGGTAGCGCTGGATACTTCTCTGGAAAGACGTGAGCGAGGACGGCTCGTACACATCGCCGTTTTTCTTTGTTGCGGACATGAAAAAGTTGCACAGCAACTTCTTCACCAGGTATGTCTTCCACCTTTTGACCTTCATTTAGATTTCGACAGAATTTCCCAAACATCCCTTTTCCACCAAATCAGTTCCAGGGCTGGTTCGGGGCCAGGGCTGGTGCTGGTTCACAACTCGTTCAACTTGCGAGCCAGCTGAGAACCAGTTTGCTTTTCCATAGCTCGCAGTGCTAAGGGAAGCCACGTCAGTTACGTCGCTGTATACGTCAGTTACGTCGCTACGTTTGCATAAAGCTTGGCGCGAATATCGAAGCAAAAACAACGCGAAAGAAGCAGCAACAGCAATAATAATAATGGATGACTTCACATTTGTACAACTGCTGCTTCTCGTCGCTTAAAAATGGCGATCTTTCACGGTCTTGTCATTGTTGTCGGTCTTAACAACTCCGCCCCCCCGCTGACGTAAGCGGTTCTTTCCTCTGGCCCAGCAGAGAGTTGGTGCTAGCCTGGAACCGGTTTTTCTGGCCCCAGAGCCAGTTCTTTGTCAGTGGAAACAGAAAACCCGGTTCCAAACTAAGCACTGGCCCCGAACCAGCCCTGGAACTGCTTTGGTGGAAAAGGGGCAAAAGACACCGAAGTCGTAGGTTGTCTTTTTTGTTGTATTTTCTGCTCCTTTGCTCCTCGATAAACTGCCGGATTTGCTCGGTGTTGGCAACAGTTACAGGTTTTCGGCTTTCTCCTGAAATGTTTTATTTTATTTCGTCTTCATCAGGGTAGTAAAACTTGCTGTCGTTATCGCCATCCATGCTGTAAAATTAATGCTATTATACTGAGAAATGCGAAAATAAATGTTGACAAAAAATTGCTACTTTGTGTGTTGTGAACGAGCGAGTCGCCAAAGGTTCGTAACCGGGTCGTTCCCCCCTCCCCCCAATATTGAGCTTATGGCCTCAGTGTAAAACTCATTCGTTCATTTACAGGGGTGATAGCGTTCCGGCGCCGTGCCGGATTTCCGGCGTACCGTGGCTGGGGAAAAAAAAAAAAAAAATCTAGTTCGCCCATTGTCCTGTGTCATTCTGAGATGCGCAGATAGACAGTAAAGGGAATTCCCTTTACTGTCTATCTGCGCATCTCAGAATGACACAGGACAATGGGCGAACTAGATTTTTTTTTTTTTTTTTTCCCCAGCCACGGTACGCCGGAAATCCGGCGCGGCACCGGAACGCTATCACCCCTGCATTTAGCTTCAGCACACGCTTTGTCCTGGCTCGTCACGGCGGATCCGGAGCCTGTCCCAAGTGCGCTGGGGTCAAGACAGGAATACACCCTGGACAGGGTTATCAGTCCATCACAGGGCACCACACACTCTTCAACACCTTAGGGGCAATGTCACACAGCCAGTCCACCCATCGGTGTGGGTTTTTTTTATTTTTTGGAAGTTGGGAGGAAAACCTGAGCACGTAGAGGAAGGCCACATCGGGATCAAACTCCACACAGGACATAACCCGAGTTCAGGTGCAGTACCGTCCACCTCAACGCAAAACTGCATGGGCTGATCGAGTACATATTGTATATTTGTGCACTTATTTTTACCAAACCATTCCTTCCAAACGTTTTATCCCCTGCACCCTGACTGGAGGGGAACTTAGAAAGCCATGATTGTTCAGTTCACTTTTTGCAAGTGTTCACTTTGCCAAGGTGTGAATAAATGATGCACTATTTTCAGACAACGTTTATTCAGACATCCAGCACTCAGAAAGCTCCGAGCCGAGCCTTTAAGACTCGTCCTGAAGTGCTGAATAAGAGCCTTATAGTCTCGCTGACATGCTGAAAACCTTTTAAACCTCTTAAACCTATTACAGCTGACTGTCTAAAGCACGACTCGAGGAGTGATGAGTCTGAGGAATTTAAGAGGACACAGCTCTGTCTGTCCGTCCGTCCCTGCTTGAACGCGCCGTCTCGCACGCACGCACGCTTACTGTGCGTGCGTTTGGCTGCGACCTGACTGCTCTCAGCAGGAGGTTTGTTGGTTTAATGTGTCGTGGTAATCTGAGCTTCTCAGGCTGCGGGGAAAAATCATGTTGGAGTGAGAGAGTTGTGGAAAGAGAAAGAGGGGACAGCTTTGGGGGACTCTGAGAGAAAGAGAGGCGGCAGGTTGGACACGATTGGCTGTGATTTAAGTAAGAAAGAAAACACCACGGGGCATGCTGTTGTAGATGTTGCAGATGCAGGTCTTAAGAACAACAATTTAAATAAAATAACTAACTAACAGCTTGTGAGATCACCAGAGGGGGAGAACCCGGAAAGTTTCTAGTCGTCTGCCCTGAAGGCTTTCCTGTATGGAATCAATTTTGTGTCAAAATGTTCATACAATACTTTTGAAATATCAAACAAAAACGATAAAAAGTCAATTTTTTTTAGACTGGCAAACCAATTATTCATGTAATCGTGCAAAATATCAGTCTATTACTCTTCAGAAACCTTTTATTTTTGTTCCGCGTCTTTCTCAGTTTTGTTTGACGTAATTTATTTTGGTTGCAATTCCAGCTTTCTCGTTTGCGCTCCCTGACTTTTTGCTTGCAGTTTTGGCACAAACTTCACGTGTGGGTGGGCTGTCCAGGAATGCATTCCCATTGGCTAACTTGCGTTTGACTGACAGCTACGCTCAGCGATTCCCCCGGAGGCTGTTGCGGCCATTTCCTACTCGGATTCTGGCAGACTGTTTGACGAGTGACCGATCCATTGACGGTAAACAAGGATCGAGTGGACTTGTGTACTACTGCAACACATACAACACATTTGTCCCGTACTTGCGCTTTGTTGAATTAATTCAATATCATATGGCCCTTTTCCACTACCCTTTTTCAGCTCACTTCAGCTCGCTTCAGCTCACTTCAGCCCGACACGGCTCGCGTTTCGACTACCAAAAACCAGCACGACTCAGCTCGCTTCAGCCCTGCTTAGCCCCTAAAACTCGCACCGTTTTGGAGTGGGGCTGAAGCGAGCCAAACCGTGCCGACTGAGGCTGGGGGCGTGAGCAGACACTCCCCTGTGCACTGATTGGTGAGGAGGCGTGTCCTCACATGCCCACACACGCCCCGCGAGCACGCTGGGATCTGTAAACACCGCAAACCCAGAAGGAGAAGAATTACGAGAATTTCTGAAGCCTTATGCGCCTCGCCTCATCTATACGCTCTTGCCAGTATCTGTCCGCGTTGTCGGTGACAACAAGCCACAGCACCAAGACCAGCAACACTAACGACTCCATGTCCTCCATGTTTATTGTTTACTCTCCGGGTCGTGAGACTACCGCTTAAAAGGTCACTGATGTCACTGTTTGCGCTGCTTAACGACATCACCTGACGTCCACCCACTTTCGCTAACTCCACCCAGTGTGTCCACCCACTTCCAGCCAGCACGGTTCAGCGCGGTTGTAGTCGAAATGCAACTCCAACAGCCCTGCTCAGCCCGACTCAGCACGGCACGGCTCAGCCCGACTCAGCCGCGTTTGTAGTGGAAAAGCGGCAATAGTCGCCACTGAAGTCCACTCAATCCTTGTTTGCAGTCAATGGATCGGTCACTCGTCAAACAGTCCGCCAGAATCCGAGTAGGGAATGGTTGAGCGTAGCTGTCAGTCAAACACAAGTTAGCCAATGGGAATGCATTCCTGGACAGCCCACCCACACGTCAAGTTTGTGCCAAAACTGCAAGCAAAAAGTCAGGGAGCGCAAACACGAGAGCTGGAATCGCAACCAAAATAAATTCCATCAAACAAAACCGAGAAAGACGCGGAACAAAAATAAAAGGTTTCTGAAGAGTAATAGACTGATATTTTGCACGATTACACGAATAATTGGTTTGCCAGTCTAAAAAAAAAATTGACTTTTTATCGTTTTTGTTTGATATTTCAAAAGCATTGTATGAACATTTTGGCACAAAATTGATTCCATATTCCTGTGGTGGATAATTTATTGACTGTTCCATCACACCAACACTGGAGACTCCTTCCTTAAATTTGTTTTAAAAAAAAAGCTTTACCAGATCAACAATGAACAGGTTTGTCTTTGTTGTTAAAAAAAATCCCTTTATTATATTAGCGTGAAATTAGTTTGGTGCGTCCGCTGTACAAGTTCATGCAAATGCGTTACGATAGAGGTGTCCTCACAATGAATGAATGAATGAATGAATAGTTTTCCTTTTAAACTCGAGTGAAGAATATGAAGCCGAGTAAGTGATCAGTACTCGAGTCAAGAACACGGGTACTTTTACCACCTCTGGCTTTTACGCTTTGCATGTGGTATGTTCTTGTCATGCTTTATTTTGTCAGCATCCAAATGCTTTCAACTGCCACATCCGGTGAAGAAGTAAAGATTCTTTAGCTTGGAGAGGAAAGTTGATCCATGGTTTCTTTGACCGACAGCAGATCTGTGATGTCTGACCGTCGTAACGATATCCTGTCGGTTGGGGTCTGATTGCAGTGGCAGCTCGGTGCTTAATATCGTAAAGTTACTTTTTTTTTTTTCTCTTTCTTTTGTATTCTTTATCTCAAAGTGTACAAGCTGTCCAAATATTAGCTCATGGACTATATTGTGCCCTTAGAGATAAAATATTTAAATTGTAAATTTAAAAAAAAAAAAAAAAAAAAGACTTTTCCCATAGCAGCTTTCAAAGTAGACGGCCTTTCGATTTCGTGAAATGTAGTTCCCTCGGAAATTTGGTCATTGTGATGGATGTTTATTTCTGTAATATCTCACAAAATATCAGGCCATTCTGTGGCTGGGAAGTTATTTAATTTGACGGGATTCCCGAGCAAATAATGTGCATGAAATCGCTTGCTTTGTGCAGTCAAGCAGACAGAGGAAGTCCGTGTGCGCGCGCGCATGCGCAGGTTTACTTTGACCGTGCACTGACCGTTCCATCATTCTGTCGCTAAACGAACAGCTGATCGCACCGAGCAGTCAGCGAGCACCTGATATTTATTAGTTTGGTCCTGCGTTTCCTTTCCTTCGTATATAACATGTCTTTTCTTCTCGCTTTCCGTGACTGGAGTCAGTCTTTGACGTTTCATTCACACGCTCACGTCCTCCATTTTTCTCTCCTGTTTCAGATTTCTATCCCACAATGCCGTGCACGAACGGAGAAAGCCCACCACGTGATGCATGACGTAGTATCTTGAATTGGGTCATGGTGAAGCAGGAAAAAATAGCCGAGAATTTAGGGCCACGTGGAGATAAATTCATTAGTTGTTCTGTTTGGGGGGGAACCCTGATAAAATTGGAAGTCTGTGATTCGAATTCAGTAGCTTTCAGTCCACTAAACAAAAATAACTTTCGGAGGGGGGGAATTCTTTTTATGACCTATGTGGGTGCAATCAGTTAATTATTGATATTAAGTGATCAATCTCGTTAAATCAGTCTCATTAAATTTTGAAGGTCAATAATTAAAATGAATCAATCCCATTGAATCATTTAATTTGACTCGTTTGAATTGAATCATACCATAGAATCACTCTCATTTGAAGTGAATCGTTCAGTGAATCGTTCAATGAATCATTTAGTGAATCATTTAGGGAATTGTTCAATGAATCATTTAGGGAATCATTTAGTGAATCATACCATTAATCCTGGTGCTTAATAATAAATTACCAAACAGCTAAATTATGGTACATTTCCAAATTATTAAGATCACTTACCATATTATATAACATTTGCACCCTTTTTGAATTCTTTGAGAAAATTGGGGACTTCAGATGTTGTTCACACAAATAAACACAGTTTGTTTAATAAATGAATTTATTATACAAAGATAAAAAGATAAATCAATATATACAAGCAGTGAAGTGTGTGTGTGTGTGTGTGTGTGTGTGTGAGAGAGAGAGAGAGAGAGGGGGAGTGTGAAGGACTTGACCATGTGTTTAGCCTCGTGTAGCTAACTACACGTGGTGGAGGCCTAGCTTGTTGGTAGCTAAACAAAAGAATGTTATCTAAACAGAACAAAGGATTAGCTCTGTGTTTAGCCTCGTGTAGCTAACTACACGTGGTGGAGGCCTAGATTAGCCTTGTGTTGCTAGTATGTGTTTGTGAAAGGCCCTATAGCCTAGCTAAAGTGTGTTTGTTAGGCCTGATGGCTTGCTGAGCACATGGTAGGCCTTGATTAGCTTTGTGTTGCTAAGCAGACAAAAGCAAAGCTGTAGCTAACCCACTAGCTCAACCATACTGAATCCACTGAAATCTTAATGACATCAAGATGTATAATAATGAGAACTATATGTTAGTAGTAAAGAATAAAAGAGAGAAGCATGCGCAGCCTATCTATTAAACAATTGAGAGAACATAGAACCAAAATAAATCAACACGCTGCGTGTTCAACAGTGTAACAATAAACCTGGGTTTAAATTCACACTATTTCAAATAAAAGCAAATTCCTAAGACTATCCTAATTATGCCCAAATGCCAAAATCTTACTTAATCCTGCCTTTAGCAAGATATGAAGAACTATTCGCCGGTGTAGTCTCGGGCCTCGCCGTGGGAGCACGTGAGCCGCTCGTGATGGAGGCGGAGAAAACTTCCGGGTCCAGCGGAGCACTTGGGTGGTTCCCGTGAAAAGCAGAGGGTTCTTGGTCCGAATCTCAGCGTTCGTGAGGAAAAGTCTCTGATCAGAATCAGATGCACAACGCTTTTGAGTTAAAAAGGATTCAATCGCTTCTTAACTTCTGACTGCCTGGGCTGCAGTCGTGACGTCACTTCTAATGCAAGTAAACCGGTTGTAACTCAGGCTGAGTTTAGAGATCGCGCGACTCTAGAGTTTACCTTTGCCAAGGGTAAGAAGCAAAATCGCGCTGAGTGATGGATCTTGCAAGAAAGAAGACGTCTTTTTGGGGTGGAGAGCGCCTCTTTATACGTCCAGATCCATCGGGAGCCAGCCGTGAGAGACGAAGATGGAAGCGTTGTCCCATTGTTTTATGTTTCCTTGTATGATGACGTAGATGATCCCGCCCACGCGTGACGTAGGTCACACGGAAGTGGACTGGGAATTGTAGTTCTGACACAAGATGGCGGCATGATACCTACAGTCCCCCTTTTGGTCTCAGGGGTATGACGGAGTCGTAGCACTGAGAGCACCGTATCGTATCATCGCCGTGTCCATAGTCCTTGAGGTAGAGTTGCTCTGCACAGTCCATGGTGTCCTGTGAAGACTGTGTAAACTTGTGAGTTCCAGTAAGACAGTTGGAGACAGAGGCATTTTGGGCATATAATCACTATGGGCATTTTGGGCATATAATCACTAACTAACTAGATCAAAACCACATCAAAAAAATTAAACATTGAACATGAAACATGTAGTATTCAATTTCTTATGCATAAAAAAAACAAGAAAAGAGAAGAAATGAAGGAAGGAAAGAAGTATTAGTGTTTGGGTTGGCAAACCTAATCTTCTGGGAAGGTGATAGCAGTGGGGGGTCTGGCTAGAAAGCGTGCGCTACTGCGGCTAGCTGTCGGGGACACAGACCATCTTTATCTAGCTAGGTGTGTAGTGTTATGTATGGGTTGCCTGGGCAGACCCAGTGGATGTCTTTCGTGAAGGTGCACATCTCTAAGTTTTGTGGATTCACAAAAGTGAGGATAGCACTGCCAAGACTATATGCCAGGTGTATTTGCGATGAATACACACTAGTAATAATAGCGGATTTTAGTATTTTATCTTCCATGTTATACTGAAGGGTTACTTCATTGTGTTGGTGAAGTCTGACCGGGAATGTTAGTGTACGCTTATGGTTGAGTGATGCGTACAAACTAGGTGGACAGGATGGGCCTAGCTGTCGTCCACCCCCTTTTGGAGTGAGGACTGTTCAAAAGGTTTGATTCGATTATCGTGGAAATCGATATGAAAGCGTTTAATTAGGCCTAGATGTCCTAATGTGATACGCGACGGGGAACGGTTTTCCCACGATCGAAAGGTCTCGACCAGGGTGGTAGGAACTTCTCTGAGATTCGGGCGTAGTAGGCTTTGTGTCCTTCTACTCTCGAATCGAGATTCTTTTGGGCACCTGTAAAGATTGACTGTAGGTGGCGTTGTAGGTCGGCGACATGTTGATGTGCAGTGTATGCAATCGCGACGCTCATGGCCTCTGGTTTGTATAGGAGATGCGGGGGAAGAACCGACTCTCGCCCAGTCATCATCCCAAAGGGTGTGACTTCAGTGGCGCAATGAGGGGTGGACCGAATGGCCCTTAGCACCAAGGGAAGTTTCACATCACAAATTTTACCATGGTTTGTGATATACTTTTGCAGCATGCTCACAATGGTTTGAATGGCTCGTTCAGCCTGACCAGAGAATTGAGGGTGGTACGCGATATGGAATTTCGCCTTGACGCCTAACATGTTCCACAGCGCAGCCATTACACCAGCGGTGAAATGGGTGTCTGTGTCTGAGTCGATGGATAGAGGGAGATTTTTGCCACTAGGGGGAGTCGCGATGTCAGGTGTTTCGACACCGGACTCGGTGTGCCAAGACATGAACTGAAGTTAATCAGAAATTTGATCTCGCGTGGCGCTTGGTTGATCAGTGTTCGCACTAATCTCGTCGCAATAGTTTTGTGCATATTTTGTGGGATCCAACGACTGTGGGGTTTTGTTTTGTGTAAAGCTGACTAAGTTTATGTCGCAGGGCTTGGTTGGGATTGGGTCGCCTTGTGAGAGCCGTGTGTCTGAGAAATGGTGGTGAAGACTTTAGCGCACATGAGAGGTGCGTCTTGTGTGTTTGCCTTCGCCACCAGGGGGGGCCCTACATCCTGACCCTCGCCTGCTGTTTCAGAGAGATCTCCTTCCCCCTTTTACGAGATATACCCGTGGTTCCTGGCCTAGTCATGCCAGCAAATGGTTTGTCATTTTTCTTGGGCTCCTTTGTTTTATCTGTTGAGGGGTCTGACGTCTCCTGTAACAGTTCTTTAATCTCAGCCAACTGGGCTTTTAAAGAGTCCAGCTCTGAGTGGAACTCACCAGGTTGGTCTGAGTCACTGTGTTGGTCGTCTCTACCCTTGCGTTTAGAGCTACGGTCGGAACGCTTCTGCCGTTTCTGGTCAGAGCGGGGATGACGGTTTTGCTGCCAACCGTTTTGTTCCCTATGACCCTTTTCATGTGATGGGCGATTGCCATCGTCACTGTGGACTCGCCCTTGGTCCCTCCTGGCCTTACCTTGTCGATTTTTCCACTCACCCTTGTGATGGCTCGGCAAGGATCGGGCTGGACCGGAATTTTTCCAGGTGGGTCCCCCTTTTGGAGCTTCACCTCCTTCTAAGGTTAGCGGGGGCTTGTCCTCACCCTGGAGGCTAAGGACCCTGGGTTCATCATCATTTCCGTTTGCGGTTTTGACGATGGTCTCCCAGGTCATTTGGGCTAGTCGCCTAATTTCCCTCATCGAATAGCGACCTTGTCGACACGTCAGTGTGACATGGGTCCGCACGCTTGGGTGGAGGTTATGCAAGAAGAGAGATATGAAACCTCTATCTTCTTCCAACCCTGGTGCACTACTACCTTGGAAATAGGCAGTACGTAGCCGTCTGTAATATTCACGAGGCGCCTCAGACCGTTTTTGTTTGACTTGTAATGCACACAATATCGCGGAGGTTTCGTCCGTGTATGGCGCATATTCTTCCCTCATGTAATTGCGAAGTTTCGAATAACTATCGCGAATGTTTGGGGGTAGTGTCTCTAAAAAGGCACGAACGCTACTACTGGAGGTCTTCCAGATTAGTTTAAGTTTTTCACGTGTTGTGGCGTTCGGCAGGTCCATCAGGCATCGATCAATTTCTCGTAAATAGTTATTTACATTTGTTCTTTGATTGTCGGGATCGAATTGTTCGACATCTTTGGCAAGTAGGTCAATTTGCCGTAAACGAAGGGTTTGGTGCACGTCCTTGTGCGACCTTCTTGGCTCTTCTGAGTACTCACTGTCTGAGCTACTCTGGAATCGCTCCCGCTTCGCACGAGATGCGTGGTCTGATTCGTCTGGAGATGGATCAGGGAGACTGAAGCGCACTGACCTAGGTGTGCTACGGGCCTGGGCTCGGGATGAGCGCAGGGCGGCTCCATCCTGGCTAGACGACGACGGAGTCGTGTAGCGAGTTGATGGAGTTTGGCGGGATGTCTGGTCCTTGACCAGATCATTTACGGTGTCCGGTTCGGACGCCTCTTCCCGCTCTGAGCTTTGGCGCATTGTTGGGGGTCTTTCACGCCCCTCGCGCTGCTCTTGGGGGGTCTGCTCCTGGGCAGCCCTCTTAGCAACCATTTCGGCTTTCTCTAGCCGTTTGGTGCAATTATCAAGGGAGGTCTTCAAGAGCTCACACTCCCTATGTAAATCATTATGATCGGCTGTCAGCTTGGCGTTGCTGGTGGTCAGCCTTTCAACCTCTCCGCGAAGGCATCTGATTTCTGAATCAGCATTTTGGAAGTATGATAGGAATAGCTTACCTAGTGCCACTTGGACACTAATAGTTGTTCTTTTTGGATCTCTCATATGTTTGTTTGAATTGTCTAGGTTGTTTTGGCATTCACTCTCACTCATGTACTTAATGTTTGCCTTTTCGGAGGCAGAGCAGTGAATGAGGTCTGCAATGACCTCAAGGAGAGACACGTCTTGAGCGTTGTCTTCCATTTTTGAGACATGAGGGGATGCCATTTTACTTAGGCTGGATGTTAGATAATTAATCAAGTTAATTATTAATTTAATCATTATTAATTAACTATGTAATTAATTATGAAGGTTTATTTGGAAATGCTCTCTTATCCTAAGTTGAATAGGTTATGAGTATTGGTGATATGGTTATCACACTACTGTTATCCGTTTTAACACACCTGGGGATATACCTTAGCAGTTGCTGAATTAAACTGATAGTTTATTTGTTGTTGAACAATAATCCAGAAGTCAACAAACCAATCGCCTCACACGGGGCACCAATTTAACTGTGGGTGCAATCAGTTAATTATTGATATTAAGTGATCAATCTCGTTAAATCAGTCTCATTAAATTTTGAAGGTCAATAATTAAAATGAATCAATCCCATTGAATCATTTAATTTGACTCGTTTGAATTGAATCATACCATAGAATCACTCTCATTTGAAGTGAATCGTTCAGTGAATCGTTCAATGAATCATTTAGTGAATCATTTAGGGAATTGTTCAATGAATCATTTAGGGAATCATTTAGTGAATCATACCATTAATCCTGGTGCTTAATAATAAATTACCAAACAGCTAAATTATGGTACATTTCCAAATTATTAAGATCACTTACCATATTATATAACATTTGCACCCTTTTTGAATTCTTTGAGAAAATTGGGGACTTCAGATGTTGTTCACACAAATAAACACAGTTTGTTTAATAAATGAATTTATTATACAAAGATAAAAAGATAAATCAATATATACAAGCAGTGAAGTGTGTGTGTGTGTGTGTGTGAGAGAGAGAGAGAGAGAGGGGGAGTGTGAAGGACTTGACCATGTGTTTAGCCTCGTGTAGCTAACTACACGTGGTGGAGGCCTAGCTTGTTGGTAGCTAAACAAAAGAATGTTATCTAAACAGAACAAAGGATTAGCTCTGTGTTTAGCCTCGTGTAGCTAACTACACGTGGTGGAGGCCTAGATTAGCCTTGTGTTGCTAGTATGTGTTTGTGAAAGGCCCTATAGCCTAGCTAAAGTGTGTTTGTTAGGCCTGATGGCTTGCTGAGCACATGGTAGGCCTTGATTAGCTTTGTGTTGCTAAGCAGACAAAAGCAAAGCTGTAGCTGACCCACTAGCTCAACCATACTGAATCCACTGAAATCTTAATGACATCAAGATGTATAATAATGAGAACTATATGTTAGTAGTAAAGAATAAAAGAGAGAAGCATGCGCAGCCTATCTATTAAACAATTGAGAGAACATAGAACCAAAATAAATCAACACGCTGCGTGTTCAACAGTGTAACAATAAACCTGGGTTTAAATTCACACTATTTCAAATAAAAGCAAATTCCTAAGACTATCCTAATTATGCCCAAATGCCAAAATCTTACTTAATCCTGCCTTTAGCAAGATATGAAGAACTATTCGCCGGTGTAGTCTCGGGCCTCGCCGTGGGAGCACGTGAGCCGCTCGTGATGGAGGCGGAGAAAACTTCCGGGTCCAGCGGAGCACTTGGGTGGTTCCCGTGAAAAGCAGAGGGTTCTTGGTCCGAATCTCAGCGTTCGTGAGGAAAAGTCTCTGATCAGAATCAGATGCACAACGCTTTTGAGTTAAAAAGGATTCAATCGCTTCTTAACTTCTGACTGCCTGGGCTGCAGTCGTGACGTCACTTCTAATGCAAGTAAACCGGTTGTAACTCAGGCTGAGTTTAGAGATCGCGCGACTCTAGAGTTTACCTTTGCCAAGGGTAAGAAGCAAAATCGCGCTGAGTGATGGATCTTGCAAGAAAGAAGACGTCTTTTTGGGGTGGAGAGCGCCTCTTTATACGTCCAGATCCATCGGGAGCCAGCCGTGAGAGACGAAGATGGAAGCGTTGTCCCATTGTTTTATGTTTCCTTGTATGATGACGTAGATGATCCCGCCCACGCGTGACGTAGGTCACACGGAAGTGGACTGGGAATTGTAGTTCTGACACAAGATGGCGGCATGATACCTACACCTAAATGTGAAAAATCTGAAAGGCATTACAGCTTTAAATAAGTAGTAATCCAGGACTGGGGGTGTGTCTGTACACATCCACCCACACGCGTACCAAAAACAACAACAACGTACAACCGAGTAAAAAAAACTAAACACTTTGTAATGGAATTCTTGGGGCAGTTATTGATTTTGAAATTTCTGAAACTTTTATTTTTGCAGAACACGAATGAAATGTTCATTCAAAGTATGAAAAGTGTCATCCTGCCAAAACTGTATGAAATGACTGGTGCATGGTGATGTAATTTGTCTGTATTAATCTCATCTCATCTCATTATCTCTAGCTGCTTTATCCTGTTCTACAGGGTCGCAGGCAAGCTGGAGCCTATCCCAGCTGACTACGGGCGAAAGGCGGGGTACACCCTGGACAAGTCGCCAGGTCATCACAGGGCTGACACTTATGGCCCTTTTCCACTACCCTTTTTCAGCTCGCTTCAGCTCACTTCAGCCCGACACGGCTCGCGTTTCGACTACCAAAAACCAGCACGACTCAGCTCGCTTCAGCCCTGCTTAGCCCCTAAAACTCGCACGGTTTTGGAGTGGGGCTGAAGCGAGCCAAACCGAGCCGAGTGGGGCTAGGGGCGTGAGCAGACACTCCCCTGTGCACTGATTGGTGAGGAGGAGTGTCCTCACATGCCCACACACGCCCCGCGAGCACGCTGGGATCTGTAAACACCGCAAACCCGGAAGAAGAAGAATTCCGAATTACGAGAATTTCTGAAGCCTTATGCGCCTCGCCTCATCTATACGCTCTTGCCAGTATCTGTCCGCGTTGTCGGGGACAACAAGCCACAGCACCAAGACCAGCAACACTAACGACTCCATGTCCTCCATGTTTATTGTTTACTATTCGGGTCGTGAGACTACCGCTTAAAAGATCACTGATGTCACTGTTTGCGCTGCTTAATGACATCACGTGACGTCCACCCACTTTCGCTAACTCCACCCAATGTGTCCACCCACTTCCAGCTAGCACGGTTCAGCGCGGTTGTAGTCGAAATGCAACTCCAACAGCCCCGCTCAGCCCGACTCGACTCGGCACGGCACGGCTCAGCCCAACTCAGCCGCGTTTGTAGTGGAAAAGCGGCAATAGACACAGACAACCATTCACACTCTCATTCACACCTACGGTCAATTTAGAGTCACCAGTTAACCTAACCTGCATGTCTTTGGACTGTGGGGGAAACCGGAGCACCCGGAGGAAACCCACGCGGACACGGGGAGAACATGCAAACTCCGCACAGAAAGGCCCTCGCCGGCCACGGGGCTCGAACCCGGACCTTCTTGCTGTGAGGCGACAGCGCTAACCACTACACCACCGTGCCGCCGAACAGAAAACTTAGAAAATCTTATTTCATGGACAGTCTAGAACAGGGGTCACCAAACTTTTTTTCTCTGGAGGCCACATTGTCGTTCCTGACTGTGATGGGGGGCCGGGGTCGGGTCAGCTATATAACATATAGAATTGTATGACCCAGACAAATATGACCACCAGCAGGCCTCATTGTGTAGTACAGATTACTAGCCTGGCACAGCCATCCACACTACTATATCCACACTATTATATCAACACTTGATTCCTGGCACATATTTGTTTATCTTTACTAGTGCTTTGCAAAAGTAGTAATCGAGTCTTCACACTTTGTTTTAATTTGAAATACCACAGATATTCCATTTATTTGTTTTCTAATAAAAATAACATCAAAGCTGTCAAGGTAAGAAACATCTGCCTAGTTGAGGTGATTGACACTGGCAAAGGGGAGTGGAAAATTATAAATTGTAGGTAGGCCTGTTGATATTATTAATAATGTAAATAATAATTGTATGCAGCACTTAATAAAGGTCAAATAAATAGGCCTATAAAATAAATACATTTTAAAAAACAGTGAAATTATAATAATATGAGCAATAGATCACAGCAGTTGTGCTGTGTCCTGCACGTCATTGCTCTCATCCATGGCCAAAGCAAAAAACTCGAATTCTGACACTTTCTCATTCAGCTGGTCGTACACGTTGTCCCCCAAATCTTCGGTTCGCCTGGTCATAGTAGGTGCGGAGAGACTCACCGCGTTGAGCGCATCCTTCTTGTCGGGACACGCCTCCTCGGCCACAGCAAGCATGCATACTTTAACAAAGTCCCCATCAGTAAACGGCTTTCCATGGGTAGCTAGTAGGTGAGCTACCTTATAGCTAGCTCGGACAGCAGCCTGGTTGATCTGGGTTTGGCGAAGGAATACATTCTGTTGTGCAGCCAGTCCGCATTTCATCCTCCGAATCCTGTCTTCTCTTGTTTGCCCTCGCAAACTAGCATACTCTTTGTGGCGGGTTTCGTAGTGACGACGCAGATTATATTCTTTGAAAACCGACACACTTTCTTTACATACAAGATAAACTGCACGGTCCTTACACTGAACGAAAAAATAATCGGTGGTCCACTGTTCTTTAAAAACTCTGCACTCTCTGTCAGCTTTTCACTTACCGCTAGCCATTTTGCTGTCCTGAACACTGACAGTTCTCTGCGCGTGCGCTGCCTGTCACTGCTTGATCGCGAGCATATGACGAAAATTCGGAAAATATGAATAGTTCATTTTATAACTAAATATCAATTTTAAGTGATAAAATCAACAAAATACAAGATGCAGACATGTTGTTATTCGCCAAAAAGCAATTTTAAAAAATAGGCCATGACCACTTTTGGGGATTGCCTCATAGGGCCGGTTCAAGTGATGGGGGGGCAGAAGGGCTGGGGGGCACTACACCACCGTGCCGCCTGCTTTATTATTTAATTTAAAAAAAAAATTTTTTTTTAAACCGACAATCTGTTCTCCATGTTGTTTTTGTTTTTTCTCTCGATTTCCCCTTAACGTGTGACCTGATTGGTCAGGAGGTAGAAGCTTTTGGAAATCCTCAGTCACGAACAAAAATATAGCAGCATATTCCAGACTTTATCCAAAAATTGAGATGCTTATTAGAACTAGGGATGTTAACCGATGACCATTTGACTGGTGGTTGACCGAATCAACGTTAACCGGTTAATTTATTTTTTGGTTGTCGGTGAAAAAAAAAAAAATCAATCGTTTTGAAGCTGCCGATTTTGGAGAGGAGAACCTGGAATTCTGTGTTGTAAACACTTGGGGCATGCCATGCAGTGTAAGGACGACAGCTGACAAATCAGAAACACCCATTCAGTCATGTCCCACCCCAGTTAAAGACAGCTGACAAATCAGAAACACCCATTCAGTCATGTCCCGCCGCAGTTAAAGACAGCTGACAAATCAGAAACACCCATTCAGTCATGTCCCGCCCCAGTTGAACACAGCTGCCACCAGTGTTGCCAGATTGGGCGGTTTCCCGCCCATTTGAGCAGTTTTAAGTGGATTTTGAACATATTTTGGGCTGGAAAACGTCAGCAATATCTGGCAACATTGGCTGCCACTCAGCGAAAGAAAAAGTGTAGACACAGGCTTTTTAGCTTACAAATTACTATTCTGTTTTTTTTTTTTTTTTTAAATTATTATTAGAAGGCATATCGAGTTTAGTCCTGCCTTGGCCAGTGCATTCTGAAAGTATGTTTCGGTCTGTAGCCAACAATGCCCGTTATTGCAGATCAGATCTCTCCACACAAACTAAAGGCGCAGATGCCGACTTTTTCACGGACTGTAACGGCATTTGCTTATGTAGTAATTTTTTTTTTTTAAAGATATTTTTTTGGGCTTTTTGCACCTCCATTAGATAGGACAGTGTAGAGACAGGAAATGAGCGGGAGAGAGAGAGACGGGAAGGGATCGGGAAATGACCTCGGGCCGGAATCGAACCCGGGTCGCCCGCATTCACGGCATGGCGCCTCAACCACCTGAGCCACGACGCCCCCATGTAGTAATTTTAATACAGAATTTACTCTGATGAAATTATTCAGACACTCCAACGCCCCCACTAAAAAAAAAAAAAAAAAAATCGGATCTGCACGATTCAGCCGTGAAAAAGGCGCGCCGTTTGCATCCCTGTTTAAACTCATAGGTTAACTGATTTTAACCGGCTAATGAGGCTCGGTGGTCGGTCAAGATTTTTTTTTAGTTTTCGCCATCCCTAATTACAACATGTTCTTGCAAATAAGCGTTCGAGTACCCTGCCATAAAAGACACAGACGGCATTGCTTTTTAAAAACGGTCATTTTCCACCTGCCTTGCGGCTGCTTCCCATAGGATTACATGTAAAACACGTGCTGGCAGTTGAAGAGAGGGGAGAAAAAAAGAAAAACCAACCCACACGCCTCATGTGAAGTCAGCCCTAACAGTTAAAGAGCAGGGTTCTACACACCACGTTAACCCTGCACACCTGCAGTCGTCTCATTTGTGTATGAACTGATGAGCTTTTGATCGGGCGTTACTGCGTCAGACTGTCTGTCTCGGTCTATTTTTGTATCGCTCTTATTTTTAAACCTTTATCTCTCTCTCCCTTCCTTTTCCTCTCTCCGTCCACCTCTCCATCTTTGACTCTCTCGTTCTCCCTCTCGCCCGTTTCCCAAACCCTCCCCCCTCTCCCCCCCTTTCCCTTGTTCCTGTCCTCCGTCTCTTGACGCTCCCGTCTTCCTGCATTCCTCCAGCTGATCCCAGGCCAGATGGGGGGATGATTCATCGTCTCCGTATGGGCTGTGATTGAAATTTCAGGCCGCTCGTGTTCCCAGCAGATGAGACGGCGCTTTAAGCCACACTGCTGTTTGGGAATGTTGCAGTTCTGAGGAACTGTGATGTTCTGTCAGTAAGGACGGAGGAGTCTTTCTTACGTCTGTGCTGTCGGTCTCATCCGACAGATAACATCTCCTCCTTCAGATGTCTTATCGCACACTATCTTTCTGACTGACTGTCTCTCCTTCTGTCTGACTTGCATTCCTCACTACACGCACGCAGCCAAATCACGTCGCAGAACAGAAGCAGACACGGATTCCTAAACACACACGCAGGTCATAACACACACGTTAATATCAGATCAGTATGTCTATGTTGTGACTCTGCTGGGTGTGTCCAAGTCCAGAGGGACAAAGAGCCCCGCCGGTCCTCACTTTATGACATCATTAGCATGTGAAATATTTTTCATCTGCAATGGCGTGTGTGAGCAGGGTGGAAGGAAAGCGCGTTATGGTCGGTGACAGGAAGTTCAGTGCCGATAAGAGACGGCGTCAGACGATGACGGCCTCCTGACTCCGTGTGTGTGTGAGAAGGAGTGTGTATGTGTGTTTTTGCACAAGTGTAATGTGTGTGTGTGTGTTGGTTGGGGGGGGAACAGAACAATGCTGTGAATGAGGCACTCCCGGAGTCTAAACAGAGAGAACAGCCAGAGAGGTGAAGGGCTCATTTCCAGCCGTTATTACCCGGAAACGCGGTGTTGATCGTGTGTGTGTGTGTGAGAGAGAGATTATCTGGCTTCCAACACAGTCTAAATATGTGCTTCTGACAATATAGAGCTATGATAATTATATGGCTAATTAGATTTCTCATCTCATCTCATTATCTGTAGCCGCTTTATCCTGTTCTACAGGGTCGCAGGCAAGCTGGAGCCTATCCCAGCTGACTACGGGTGAAAGGCGGGGTACACCCTGGACAAGTCGGCAGGTCATCACAGGGCTGACACATATGCCGCTTTTCCACTACCAATGCAGCTGAGTCGGGCTGAGCCGTGCCGTGCTGAGTCGAGCTGAGCGGGGCTGTCGGAGTTGCATTTCGACTACAACCGCGCTGAACCATGCTGGCTGGAAGTGGGTGGACACATTGGGTGGAGTTAGCGAAAGTGGGTGGACGTCACGTGACATCGTTAGGCGGCGCAAACAGTGACATCAGTGACCTTTTAAGCGGTAGTCTCACGACCCGGATAGTAAACAATAAACATGGAGTCGTTAGTGTTGCTGGTCTTGGTGCTGTGGCTTGTTGTCACTGACAACGCGGACAGATACTGGCAAGAGCGTATAGATGAGGCGAGGCGCATAAGGCTTCAGAAATTCTCGTAATTCGTAATTCTTCTCCTTCCGGGTTTACGGTGTTTACAGATCCCAGCGTGCTCGCGGGGCGTGTGTGGGCATGTGAGGACACTCCTCCTCACCAATCAGTGCACAGGGGAGTGTCTGCTCACGCCCCTAGCCCCACTCGGCCCGGTTTGGCTCGCTTCAGCCCCACTCCAAAACCGTGCGAGTTTTGGGTGCTCAGTAGGGCTGAAGCGAGCCGAGTCGTGCTGCTCTGAGGTAGTCGAAACGCGAGCCGTGTCGGGCTGAAGTGAGCTGAAAAAGGGTAGCGGAAAAGGGCCAATAGACACAGACAACCGTTCACACTCGCATTCACACTTACGGTCAATTTAGAGTCACCAGTTAACCTAACCTGCATGTCTTTGGACTGTGGGGGAAACCGGAGCACCCGGAGGAAACCCACGTGGACACGGGGAGAACATGCAAACTCCGCACAGAAAGGCCCTCGCCGGCCACGGGGCTCGAACCCAGACCTTCTTGCTGTGCTTGCTGTGCCGTGCCGCCCTACTTAGATTTGTGATGTTCAATTCTCACCACATTGGACAAATCAAATTCAAAATGTCATTAGTTCCGTTCAGAAGTCTGCAAAATGACTGACTGACTGACTGCTTTCTGTCTTATTCTGGACAAAATGTTCCGCACAACAAAAGTAGCCTAAACAGTGCCAGATTAGGGTCAAACGTAGCACCATATCTGCTCCGGATCCATAAAGCAGATCCGGCCTGGTGTCTTTTTGCAGTATCCCAATACTGGGATTGATCCATTTTATGTATCTGCACTAAAACTGAGTTTTGAACAAAGAACCTCGTTAGATCTAAAATCCAAATTTTATGTTTAACATCAGGCCCAAAGGTGGCACGGATCTGGTTCAAAGTCAGAACTTTTCCCACAACACAGTTTTGGCACAATTTATTTTCCAAAATAAATTATATAAGCAAAGGCTCCTACTTTATGGGGCGCCACGGTGGTGTAGTGGTTAGCACTGTCTCCTCACAGCAAGAATGGTTCTGGGTTCGAGCTCAATGGCCGACGGGGGTGGAGTTTGCATGGCGTGGGTTTCTTCCGGCTGCTCCAGTTTCCCCCACAGTTCAAAGACGTGCGGTTAGGTTAACATGGGGCAGCCATGGCCTGAAGGTTGGGCTGAAGTGCCCTTGAGCAAGGCACCTCACCTCCAGCTGTTCCCTGGGCACTGTAGCGTAGCTGCCCACTGCTCTGGGTGTGTGCGCGCGCTCACTGCTCACTTGTATGTGCGTGTGTGTGTTCCTTGCTTCAGATTGGTTAAATGCAGAGGACGATTTTCACTGTGCTTGAATAAAGGCTTCTTGTTCTTGTATAAAGTTAGCTAATTGTAAATGAAGAGCTCTCTCACTATTGTTTCTGAATTCCTCCTCGTCAGTGGCACATTACGGATGATCATCCGGAGATCTTTCTTGCTGCAGTGTGCAGCGAGCAGCGAATTCCTCAATGGAAGATGGTGTAGTTCCTTTGTTTGGTATTTTGCTGAAGGACAGATTGTAGTCTCCTTTGCTTTGATTGCTATCATGAGGCTAAGGCCAAGTTTACATTAGACCGTATCTGTCTCGTTTTCTTCGCGGATGCACTGTCCGTTTACATTAAAATGCCTGGAAACGCCGGGAAACGGGAATCCGCCAGGGTCCACGTATTCAATCCAGATCGTGTCTGGTCCGGTGCTGTGTAAACATTGAGAATACGCGGATACGCTGTGCTGAGCTCTAGCTGGCGTCGTCATTGGACGACGTCACTGTGACATCCACCTTCCTGATTCGCTGGCGTTGGTCATGTGACGTGACTGCTGAAAAACGGCGCGGACTTCCGCCTTGTATCACCTTTCATTAAAGAGTATAAAAGTATGAAAATATTGATGCAAATACTGCCCATTGTGTAGTTATGATGGTCTTTAGGTTTGCCATCCTTCCACTTGCAAGTGGTAAGTGATATGCGCACAGCGGCTCAGTCCCGAATCACTGCTCGTGCGCTTCACTCGCGCGCTCTGTGAGCTGCGCAGGGCCGGAGTGCGCACCCTCCAGAGGGCACTCGCTGTTCAGGGCGGAGTGATTTGGAGCGCAGCCACTGAGGAGGAAACGATGAGCCGCACTGACACATTTCAACTTGCGTGCCGAATTAGTCATGTGATTAGCGTATCCGTGTATTGGCGTTGCTGTGTGCACGCGAATTGTGTATTGGCGTTGCTGTGTGCACGCTAATCGTTTTTAAAAACGTTAATCTGATGATCCGCTGATACGGTCTAATGTAAACCCCACCTAATGGTGAAATGCACCCAGGTGTGTCGTTTGGTGTCGTCTGTTCATCGGCACAACAACATCGACTGGGCTTGCGTCATGTAGTATTGAACTTTTTTTTTTTTTTTTTACAAGTACGAGTAAACAAGCACGGTATCGGACTGATATCTGATCCCAGTCTCCGTATCGATGCATCTCAACATAAAACCACATACTTTTTTCCTCATATAAAAGTATATAATGTGGAATTGCGTTTTCAGTGCAGCTTTCAGAAGCAAATAATTTAAGATTATATAATAACCCATAGTAAAAATGTTCAGCTACTCTTCTTCTTCTTCTTCTTCTATAGATATAAAGCCTATTATTCTATCCACATTCACTGAATATGAGCACTTGCATGCTCTGATTGATTGGCTACTCTACTACTAGGATATCAGCTCATATACCATGAGTAGAGAAAAACAAAACGGTGGCGCGTGTTGCTGACCCAGCCACGGACGAAATTAAAAACTCTACTTGAACCCCCCCCCCCCCCCCCCCCCCCCCAAAAAAAGCGCAACAAAATATGAACGTATTTGATGGTAAGAACATACAGTGCTGAGCGTAAATGAGTGCACCCCGTTTGAAAAGTAACATTTTAAACAATATCTCAATGAACACAAGCAATTTCCAAAACGTTGACAAGACAAAGTTTAATATAACGTCTGTTTAACTTATAACGGGAAAGTAAAGTTAATAATATAAACTTTTCAGTTTTACTGAAATTAGGGTGGTGCAAAAATGAGTGCACCCCACAACAAAAACTACTCCATCTAGTACTTTGTATGGCCTCCATGATTTTTAATGACAGCACCAAGTCTTCTAGGCATGGAATGAACAAGTTGGCGACATTTTGCAACATCAATCTTTTTCCATTCTTCAACAACGACCTCTTTTAGTGACTGGATGCTGGATGGAGAGTGATGCTCAACTTGTCTCTTCAGAATTCCCCATCGGTGTTCGATTGGGTTCAGATCAGGAGACATACTTACTTGGCCACTGAATCACTTTCACCCTGTTCTTCTTCAGAAATCCAACAGTGGCCTTAGATGTGTGTTTAGCCATGTTGGAAAAGTGCACGACGACCAAGGGTACGGAGTGATGGTAGCATCTTGTCTTTCAGTATAGAGCAATACATCTGTGAATTCATGATGCCATCAATGAAATGCAGCTCCCCGACACCAGCAGCACTCATGCAGCCCCACATAAGGACACTGCCACCACCATGTTTCACTGGAGGCACCATACATTTTTCTTTGTATTCCTCACCTTTGCGATGCCATACAGTTTTGAAGCCATCAGTTCCAAAAACATTTATCTCGGTCTCATCACTCCAGAGTATAGAGTCCCAGTAGTCTTCATCTTTGTCAGCATGGGCCCTGGCAAACTCTAGGCGGGCTTTTTTTGTGCCTGGGCTTTAGGAGAGGCTTCTTTCGTGGACGGCGTCCATGCATGCCATTCCTCTGCAGTGTACGCCGTATTGTGTCACAGGAAATAGTCACCCCAGTTTGGCTTTCTACTTCTTTAGATAACTGCAGTGAACTCGCATGCTGATTTTCTCCAACCCTTCTCATCAGAAGACGCTCCTGTCGAGGTGTAAACTTCCGTGGATGACCTGGACGTCTCTGTGAGATGGTTGCAGTTCCATCTTTCTTCAATTTTTGTACCACTTTTGCTACAGTATTCTGACTGATAAGTAAAGCTTTGCTGATGATCTTGTAGCCTTCATCTTTGTGGTGTAAAGAAATTATTTTCTATGGGGAATTCTGAAGAGACCAGTTGAGCATCACTCTCCATCCAGCATCCAGTCACTAAAAGAGGTCGTTGTTGAAGAATGGAAAAAGATTGATGTTGCAAAATGTCGCCAACTTGTTCATTCCATGCCTAGAAGACTTGGTGCTGTCATTAAAAATCATGGAGGTCATACAAAGTACTAGATGGAGTAGTTTTTGTTGTGGGGTGTACTCATTTTTGCACCACCCTAATTTGAGTGTGTAATCCAAGTTATATTATTAACCTTACTTTCATGTTATAAGTTAAACAGATGTTATATTAAACTTTGTCTCGTCAACATTTTGGAAATTGCTTGTGTTCATTGAGATATTGTTCAAAATGTTACTTTTCAAATGAGGTGTACTCATTTACGCTCAGCACTGTATATAATTTTTCAATAAATTATTATTATAGCATTTTCACAAATTGCTGCAGTCATTTTGCTGGTTTATTTACGTTCATCTTTAAGCATTAAAATTTAATAATTTTTTAGGCTGGTTCAAAAGCTTAAAGAAGTTTGAAAGTTACATAACTGAAATATCCAAGGAAGAATTAAATCAATGTCTAAAGCTTTTCTATACCTCTGCTCGACAGCAAGATGGCACTTTCGACAAAAAAGAACAACACTAAAGTCAATTCATGCAGCCATCGATAGGTTTTTAAGAAGCCCGCCTAAGAGGGAATGATTTTGTTGGACATTTTGCATAAAATTATCAAATTTACAACAACAAAAAAAAGCTCCGTTTCTTAAAATCCAGCGACTGTGGATATAATAAAACAGTTATTCCACTCAATCTTGTTGTACGTGGCTTATAGAGATCTTGCAGTCACGTGACCGGAAAGTACACAGCCGCCATCTTGTCGGTAAAAAACACCGCTGAATACTGCTGCACTCGTGTACAGAATGGATCAATTTCAACCGACGGACTACACGGCTCATTTTTCTAATGAACAGATAACTAGATGTATGTCTAAAATAAACGATCTACAGATTAGTGACCCTTATGGCTTACCGGACGGAGTTTTCACGACCGTGTCAGTGGATATTGAACTGCCAGCGGAATACCCAGACGTGTATAATTACCTCATTAACTTTCCCTCGCTATTCAGTGGTGAAGCACTGCGTGCTTATAAATCTCTGGACAGTTATCGTTACAGAAATTCAGGATTTGTCAGTGACTCAGATGTGGCATCTTGTAAACAAGAAAATAATCCTCATTGGATGGGTAAGTCACTTAAGTATTGAGTGTAGCACTGACCAGCCGATTATAGAATAGAATAAGGTAATTCCAGCTGTAATTCCAAATCGTCCGTCTTGGTTACATGGATCTGGCGTTGGAGAGGTAGAGGCTTGGCAGTGGAGATTTGAGTGGCTGTTTTCTGAGCTTAGTCAACAGGCCGGCTCTGCCTGCAGCCTCGCTTTTGCTTCCTCTCCCGACGCCGCCTCCTTCGCTTTGCTTCTGATAACAATCCACGGAGACCCCGCTGGTCTCGCTATCTCGTCTGGAATGTTGTGCATGCGATGGAAATCGCTACAAACCGTCATTTTCTGCTGGAAACCAATGTCCAGTAAGTCCATACGGTTATAGTGGATATTGAAGTCCGGTACAGACGAACAACACGCAAAAATACACACAAAAAACATAAACGTGCACAGGTAGGGAGAGCTTGTAGCCGCAGCCGTTGTAGTAGAATTGTATATAGTAGGGTTTTCCAGAAGAAAAGGTAGAAGTAGAAGTAGAAGGCGGAAATATGGCGTTTGACCGACAAGATGGCATCTGTCACAATCTGGATCGGCTGTGACGTCACATGCAAGTGCTCCATAGCCAACTCGGCACTACGCGCCACGTCGGCTGTCAGCTCACGTACGATTTGATTTTGTGGAATAACTGTTAAATGTAGATAGTATAACAGTATGACTAAGATTATTAAGCACCAGATTGTCTGTCTGTTCTTGACCACAAATGATCCGGCATTAAAAATCCCTCGCGCTCTTCAGATTTCACTTAATCTCTTCTGCCGAGGGGGCTTGTTCCATAGATACCAAATCCCATTGTTGATTTAAAGAGCTTCAGGTTACACAGCGTCTTGTGTAACACCTTAGCTTACAAAGGTTTTAATCTTCGAAGTGATCTTGCAAGACCTGCCTCTTTAAGCGTGACTTCGGCTATGTTCAGACACGAGTTATTTGTTTAAATCTGATTTTTTTCCTGTGCGTTCACTTTTTGAAAATTACATCCGCGCAAACGTGATACGGTTGATCAGAACAGGGTCGAGTCCGTCTACATGTTCACGTTGGTTTCGATAGTAACGGGATCAGAATAATTATAAAAAAAAAATTGTGGGTGGAAAGTCAGGAACAAAAGCAAATGAAGTAGATTCGTAACAAACTTTTTTTTATTTTCCCCCCAACATGTTGGGAGAAGTATTCAGTTTTAGTACCTCCTTCCATCCTGTGTCTTTACTTAACGATTGATAAATGAGGTCCATTATTAATTGTCCCCCCAGTTTTTACAAGTTTCAGTGACGCTGAACAATTTTTCTTCGTACTCCCGTGTACATGTTGGTAAATTAACAAGCACATTTAAAGTGCATATCGCGGGTAAATTCAGGGGCAAGATCAATGTAATTCTCCTATTTTATATTAAACTTTGGTCAAATATCTGGAACATTCTGCATTCTCTGCAATTTTTTGACCTTGCACAATACCAGAAAAATTCAGTTGAAATCAAGCCATTTGAGGCGAATTGGTCCGCCTCTGAAAAAACTTGCCATTTGGATTTCCCGGGAAACGTTGATTTTCGTGACGTCACGTGCGGGACGCCTCCCTCTGAATCCTACGTCAGCACTGGTTTGTTTGAGGAAACGACCTGGTGGTTTTCTGCAAATTTCTTCAACGTTATCACGTAATTATTAAAATGGTTAACAGATGTATCGTAGGAGGGTGTAGCAACACCAATCTTGATGGGATTAGTACTCATCATTTCCCACCTTGCGCTCAGGTGACAATTATTTCAATACAAAATCGCTAGCTGCTAAACTTGGTCTACACAGGCTGCGCACTGAAACCGTGCAAAGCTCTCGCAGCCTGCTGGCGCTTCCGCAGGTGACGTCACGAATCTGGCTCCAGACTCCCTTGGGATTTTTCCAGATGCATTTTATTTTTTTTTCTGCTGTAGACAGATGGCCTTGTGCAAAACTACCCTTCTGGATGAGTGTGTAAAGGGACATTCTTTCATATAAAAAAAAAAAAATTTGGTCCAGGATATGCACTTTAAGGCACAGCTAATTTAAAAAATTTTCCACACCTACAAAACTCCATAAAAGGCAAAACTCGCAGTGAACTGAAAACAACAACAAAAAAGACCTCAAAACAGTGAGAGTGCATCCTATAGGCCCTTGTTTGTCTTCGTTTGTTTTGAATTGTGTTCGTTCATTCAAGTCATTTAATATGAAGTGACATATGAGTTTTACGAAATGTTCATGTGATTATTACAACCCTGATTCCAAAAAAGTTGGGACAAAGTACAAATTGTAAATAAAAACGGAATGCAATAATTTACAAATCTCAAAAACTGATATTGTATTCACAATAGAACATAGACAACATATCAAATGTCGAAAGTGAGACATTTTGAAATTTCATGCCAAATATTGGCTCATTTGAAATTTCATGACAGCAACACATCTCAAAAAAGTTGGGACAGGGGCAATAAGAGGCTGGAAAAGTTAAAGGTACAAAAAAGGAACAGCTGGAGGACCAAATTGCAACTCATTAGGTCAATTGGCAATAGGTCATTAACATGACTGGGTATAAAAAGAGCATCTTGGAGTGGCAGCGGCTCTCAGAAGTAAAGATGGGAAGAGGATCACCAATCCCCCTAATTCTGCGCCGACAAATAGTGGAGCAATATCAGAAAGGAGTTCGACAGTGTAAAATTGCAAAGAGTTTGAACATATCATCATCTACAGTGCATAATATCATCAAAAGATTCAGAGAATCTGGAAGAATCTCTGTGCGTAAGGGTCAAGGCCGGAAAACCATACTGGGTGCCCGTGATCTTCGGGCCCTTAGACGGCACTGCATCACATACAGGCATGCTTCTGTATTGGAAATCACAAAATGGGCTCAGGAATATTTCCAGAGAACATTATCTGTGAACACAATTCACCGTGCCATCCGCCGTTGCCAGCTAAAACTCTATAGTTCAAAGAAGAAGCCATATCTAAACATGATCCAGAAGCGCAGACGTCTTCTCTGGGCCAAGGCTCATTTAAAATGGACTGTGGCAAAGTGGAAAACTGTTCTGTGGTCAGACGAATCAAAATTTGAAGTTCTTTATGGAAATCAGGGACGCCGTATCATTCGGACTAAAGAGGAGAAGGACGACCCGAGTTGTTATCGGCGCTCAGTTCAGAAGCCTGCATCTCTGATGGTATGGGGTTGCATTAGTGCGTGTGGCATGGGCAGCTTACACATCTGGAAAGACACCATCAGTGCTGAAAGGTATATCCAGGTTCTAGAGCAACATATGCTCCCATCCAGACGACGTCTCTTTCAGGGAAGACCTTGCATTTTCCAACATGACAATGCCAAACCACATACTGCATCAATTACAGCATCATGGCTGCGTAGAAGAAGGGTCCGGGTACTGAACTGGCCAGCCTGCAGTCCAGATCTTTCACCCATAGAAAACATTTGGCGCATCATAAAACGGAAGATACGACAAAAAAGACCTAAGACAGTTGAGCAACTAGAATCCTACATTCGACAAGAATGGGTTAACATTCCTATCCCTAAACTTGAGCAACTTGTCTCCTCAGTCCCCAGACGTTTACAGACTGTTGTAAAGAGAAAAGGGGATGTCTCACAGTGGGAAACATGGCCTTGTCCCAACTTTTTTGAGACGTGTTGTTGTCATGAAATTTAAAATCACCTAATTTTTCTCTTTAAATGATACATTTTCTCAGTTTAAACATTTGATATGTCATCTATGTTCTATTCTGAATAAAATATGGAATTTTGAAACTTCCACATCATTGCGTTCCGTTTTTATTTACAATTTGTACTTTGTCCCAACTTTTTTGGAATCGGGGTTGTATATGTAATCTGTATGTATAATTGCAGTAACCCCTCACTAGTTATATGATTTGAATCCTAGTAATCAAGAGTCACATTAGTGAGAGTGATTTTTGATTCATATGTAAATTTCCACAAACCCGCAGCTTTGGTAGGATACGAATTTTTTTTTTTTTTCTGAACTAAATCGAGTTTCATCAGTACCACGGTGTCTTTTGTAAATGCCTTGATGAATAAATTCATTCTTGTTCAGCAAGATGCAAGGCCCAATTTTTAAAATAAGCATTCTATTTAAGCCTTTAAACAAGTGGTTTATTTGTGGATTGAAATTCAGTACAGAATTTTGTACAGAGAGTAGGATCAGTATCCCAGGCTGGATTAAATGGCCTGTTTTAGAAATACATTACCCAAAAATGCCTAAATAAAATAAAAAGGAAAACCAGCACTGGTGTCTTCCCCCCAATCTCTCGTACACTGTTAGCATTTGAATCGCTTCCAAGTGTTTCCATCCATTAAGGTATTAGCGTCTCGTTTTCCCAGAAAGCTTCAGGTGCCAGATCGTGGAAGAGATCAGCTCGGTTTCAGGTGTGTCAGTTGCCGTTTGCCGTCACATAAATGGAACATTTCTCTGTAAACAAACTCTTAGCCGTGAGGATTTAACCTTCTGTCTCCATTTACATCCTGGTCTTTGATGCCTTTGAGCTTCTGTCAAAAGACGTGCTTCACGAAGAGACGAAGTGCATTATGACGTTTGTGAATGATTCCCCGTTTGGTTTCTTTGAAAAGCCATATCAAGGCAGGTTTTTCCAGGTTCCATCAGTGTCAGCATGGTGCTATTTTACTTCATGTCAGACAGCTTTTTTTTTTTTTTTTTTTTTTGTTAGCCAGATTGTGTAGGGCAGGACACTAGGGGTGTTCACACGGCACATATTTGCATCGATGCTGCACCGATGTATTTTGTTGCGATATATCTTACACCGGTGTAAATTTTGTGGAGCGTTCACACATCACAAACCTGCTAACTAG
The DNA here is from genome assembly GCF_027579695.1 of Neoarius graeffei. Taxonomy (NCBI): domain Eukaryota; kingdom Metazoa; phylum Chordata; class Actinopteri; order Siluriformes; family Ariidae; genus Neoarius; species Neoarius graeffei. The sequence continues at coordinate 16,932,112 of NC_083572.1, forward strand.
AGAGAAGCATGTTAGCACCGGTGCAGCCCCACTTGCGTTCACACGGCAGTTTTTGCGACCGTGCTATACGATAGTAATAATGCGGAAATGAAATATGCGCATGCGTGAAAATGTACTTCCTTTTCCCGGTTGTCATGGCATCACCAAGCGCCGGGAAAACAACGTGGATGAAGACACCAGTGTTGCCAGATACTGCTGACATTTTCCAGCCCAAAATATGTTCAAATCCGCCAAAATGCACTTAAAACCGCCCAATCTGGCAACACTGGAAGACACGCAGTTCTGTTGTTGTTGATATTCGCCATTTTGGAAGCGCAAAATACCAGGATGCAAATTATGCAATGCCCGTATGTAATCAACTCTCGTCACGCGTAGCGAGTCTACCCCTGTAGCGTTCAGACGTCCCATTTTATATCGGTGCTGCCCCGCAAACTAGCATTTACTCCGGAGTAAATTTCTTAAACCACCTCCCGAGCAGGGTTAGATTTGCACCGGTTTAAGCAGCTTTCAGGGGCTACACCGGTATAACTTTGTACCGTGTGAATGCTCTACTGGGGCAGCCCCGGTGCTACGCCGGAGTAAAAGTTGCCGTATGAACACCCCTACTGTGTAAGAAATAAAATAAGACCGGGTGTGCCGTTTTGAAGAAAATAATCAATGCCAGGATGGTTTGAAGCGGTCCGTCAGGAAGCAGAGTTGCTTTTACTTATAACATCAACGTTGATTATTTTATTCCTCTTATGCCACAGCAATCTGCATTTTTTTTTCATTGTATTAAAGACGTAACATTTAACGTTTTATCCTGCGTTTTTGATTAACACCTGACATAACCGTGCACGGTGCGCTCTTCATATACATTTGATGCTGACTAGAAATGACAGCATGACCTGGGTATGTATGCAAACGTCCTTATCGCGGTGTTAAATAATGGCAGGCTTTCAAGTAAAGTTATTTAAAAGACATGTTGACGGAGGTTGTCTGTCACTCGTCATACCAAGCGTGTTTCCAGTACACGTTTTCGATGCATTCTTGGTTGAGTGAAACAGCAGCGTGAGAGAAAGAAAGGTAAGAAGTTCATCTGCCCATTAATTATTCATCTGGTACAGGAAGAACAACAAAAGTGTTAACACGCAGTGTAAGGGTGCCTGCTGCTTGCCTGCAGCGATTGAGCTGAAGCTTCGTGAAACTTGTGGGAAGATTTACAGCTCGCTTCCTAAATGAAGTCTGACATTTTGCTGAAATGACTTCAAGTTCACACTTGGCCTGTTTAAATGTATTTTGCTGGACAAAATATTATACTGTGTATATAGGACAATAAAGATTTTTTTTAATTACTTGGCACTAATGAAATCCATCTTTTGAATTTACCAAATCTATTGACTAGGGTTTTATTTTTTATTTTATTTTATTTTTTTTTAAGTCTTGTATTTTGTTCAACTTTAGTTGATGTGACGTGTACATGTTTTCAAATATATATATTTATGCCTCCGCCACCGTAAGGTGCAGGAGGCATTATGTTTTTGGGTTGTCCGTACGTCCGTCCCGAAACCTTGTGAACGTGATCTCAAAGGCTAATGAAAGGAATTTCATCAACCTTTTACCATTTGTGCGCTTTGGGACAAACATGAACTGATTAGACTTTTGTCGCTTTTCCACTACCAACGCGGCTGAGTCGGGCTGAGCCGTGCCGTGCTGAGTCGGGCTGAGCGGGGCTGTTGGAGTTGCATTTCGACTACAACCGCGCTGAACCGTGCTGGCTGGAAGTGGGTGGACACATTGGGTGGAGTTAGCGAAAGTGGGTGGACGTCACGTGATGTCGTTGGGCGGCGCAAACAGTGACATCAGTGACCTTTTAAGCGGTAGTCTCACGACCCGGATAGTAAACAATAAGCATGGAGGACATGGAGTCGTTAGTGTTGCTGGTCTTGGTGCTGTGGCTTGTTGTCACCGACAACGCCAACAGATACTGGCAAGAGCGTATAGATGAGGCGAGGCGCATAAAGCTTCAGAAATTCTCGTAATTCTTCTTCTTCCGGGTTTACGGTGTTTACAGATCCCAGCGTGCTCGCGGGGCGTGTGTGGGCATGTGAGGACACTCCTCCTCACCAATCAGTGCACAGGGGAGTGTCTCCTCACGCCCCTAGCCCCACTCGGCTCGCTTTGGCTCGCTTCAGCCCCACTCCAAAACCGTGCGAGTTTTGGGTGCTGAGCAGGGCTGAAGCGAGCTGAGTCGTGCTGCTCTAAGGTAGTCGAAACGCGAGCCGTGTCGGGCTGAAGTGAGCTGAAAAAGGGTAGCGGAAAAGGGCCAATAGAGATCAAAAGGTCTAAGGTCAAGGTCACTGATGCCCCTTTTCCACCAAAGCAGTTCCAGGGCTGGTTTGGGGCCAGTGCTTAGTTTGGAACCGGTTTTTCTGTTTCCACTGACAAAGAACTGGCTCTGGGGCCAGAAAAACCAGTTCCAGGCTAGCACCAACTCTCTGCTGGGCCAGAGGAAAGAACCGCTTACGTCAGCGGGGGGGCGGAGTTGTTAAGACCAACAACAATAAGACCGCGAAAGATCGCCATTTTTAAGCGATGAGAAGCAGCAGCTGTACAAACGCGAAGTCATCCATCATTATTATTATTATTATTATTGTTGTTATTATTATTATTGTTGCTGCTGCTGCTTCTTCGGTGTTGTTTTTGCTTCAATATTTTGCGCCAAGGTTTATGCAAACGTAACTGACGTATACAACGACGTAACTGACGTATACAGTGATGTAATGACATGGCTTCCCTTAGCACCGTGAGCTATGGAAAAGCAAACTGGTTCTCAGCTGGCTCGCAAGTTGAACGAGTTGTGAACCAGGACCAGCACTGGCCCTGAACCAGCCCTGGAACTGATTTGGTGGAAAAGGGGTACGTGAGGTCAAATGTCTGTCCGAAAACCTTGTGAACACAATATCTCCAAGGCTAATACAAGTAATTTCACCAGGTCAAGATTACTGTGAGGTCCAATGTCCATCCCCAAATCACAACTTTAATAAGGCGTGTAGTCTACCAGGCGGAGGCATCCCCATCGACGCCGTTGGCGTCGAGTTCTATCTAGTTTTTATTTTTGTTTCCTCCTTTCTTACCCATTAAGTAAGAAGTTGTTATTTAAAGTACAACCAGTGTGTTATTCCTCCAATGTAACTTCTGGATCTTATTTGCATACAAACCCAAACTTTCTCCAAACTCATCATTTATGGGTTCTGGCCTAAATAAATAAATAAATAAACTGCTGAAGCTAGTATAGTTTCATCATAGGCATTTTTAGGTTTTTGCATTTTTGTCTCGTGTAGCACTTTCCTGCAGTTATGTTCTGTGTAATTTTACCCATGTCCAAAATGAACACTGTTTGCATATAGTGATTGCGGGGTTTTGTAGTTTGGCTTCCTGCACGCTGATTGTTTATAGTGTAATAATTTGTTTCATTGCCTATGTAATGGCTCTGTAATTTGAAGTTGCTGTTCTTGACTCCTGGATTTATGGGCACTGCTACCAGTATCATTTCTGTCTCTTTTTTTGGCATCTGCTGTTTTTCTCTCTGTCAAACACAGCCTATGTGTGGCATCTATTTTCAGCCTCTCAGTTAAAGGCTGCCGAATGTGTTCGTTTGGCCTCAAGTCGGCCGCAAACCCCAAGGCCAGTGTTAGAAGTAGGCACTGGGTTCCCAACAGTGCCTCTACTGCCAGGAATTCGGGCCACTTTCGGATTTTTAGAATGATCTAGGATTTCAAGTGGTCAAAATGCCATAGCTTGATCATGGGCTTCATGGCTCACCTCCTTGTTATACCTCCTTGCCACAGCTCCATCACAAGCCCCATTGGGCTTTGCGTGGATCTGTCATTTCATTCAGTGGTTCAGCTTTGCTTTGGGGCTCATGTTGCTGTTCTGTTGTATACTTCATAGCCTGGCTCCTCATTATGTCTCTTTTGTGGAGCTCCATCTTGGGGCCTATGGAGCCTTGTATTGGTCTTTCATGGGTTCAGTGGTCCAGCTTTGATTTGGGCCTCCTAATGCAGTTTGATTGTAGGCCTCAGGGCTTGTGCAGCTCAATCTTGGGGCCCCTTCAGTGCAGTTTTACCTTCTTGGCCTTAGTGGTACAACTTGGTCTTATGGCTTTTGGCGTAGGTCTAATGGTGGGGGTTGCATTGGGCCTCTTGGTGTAACTCCACTGTAGTCTTCATGGACCATCTTTGCATTGGCTGTCTTGTTGCAGCTCCACTGTAGGCCTTATGGTCAATCTGTATATTCGGCTTCCTTGTATAGACACATTTTGAAAGCAGTGGTCCAGTTTTGCATTGGGCCTCTTGGTACAGCTCCATTGTAAGCTTTATGACCATCACTGCATTGGGCCTCCTGAAGCAGCTCTGTTGTAGGTCTTACAGTCCAACTCTGCAGCCTTGGGACTTCTACAACAGCTCCATTGTGGACTCATATGATACAGTTACATTGTAAGGCTCAGGGCCCATCTCTGCACTGGGCCTCCTGACCATAGCTACAGACCCCATGGTCCAGTTTAGCATAAAGCCTTCTGATGCAACTCTGTTGTGGGCCTTGTGGTATTTGCTGTGGTTTCCAGTCCACAGCTGCACTTTACTTGGCCTGGGTTTTTATGACCTGCCAGTTGCTGGCTTGATTTGTGGCCTTACTGCTCCTTTGTTAAGAGGCATATAATCCTGGCTATGAATGCTGTACAGCATAATGAAGACACTGTTCCGGCATTTATTTAAAATGTTTTGTGTGTGCTCGCGCGCATCCCTTGGTTAAAGTCACAGCGATCATACTTTTCCCCCCATTATGATGATGATTAATGCAAGCATTAACTGAAACTCTCTTGACCTCTATCTGAGCGCATAGGTAGTTTGGGGCACAAGCAGAAAACCGCTCAAATTAATTTACGAAGGAAAACCTGGTGGCTCCGTTATGCTGTGGGAGACATTTTGCTGGCATGGCTCGGGTCCACTTAGAAGGAAGGTCGCTCTTGATCACCTTCTGCGGTGAAACGTTTCCATCCTGATTGAAGCGGTATCTTCCAGGATGATCCCGCCTCAATCAACAGGGCACGAGGGCTCACTGGTTGGTTTGATGAGTATGAAAATAATGTAAATCATATGATCTGTGGCTTCACAGTCACCAGATCACAACCCAGCTGAACACTTACGGTAGATACTGGACCAAGACACTACCATCATCAAAACGACAATCGAGGGAATATCATTTGGAAGAATGGTGTTCTCTGCTCCAGTACAGTTCCAGGACCTTGTGAAATCTGTATAAATGTTCACTGAAGCTGTTCTAGTGGCACAGCAACTTACTTTTTGTTGTTGTTGGTGGTGTAGTTTTTCTTCCAGTAGTTTCTCTCCTGTCTTTAGGTTCCAGAGTTGTATGGAATCAATTTTGTGCCAAAATGTTCATACAATACTTTTGAAATATCAAACAAAAACGTCAAATCAAAATACAAAAAAAGTCAATTTTTTTAGACTGGCAAATCAATTATTCGTGTAATCGTGCAAAATATCAGTCTATTACGCTTCAGAAAGCTTTTATTTTTGTTCCACGTCTTTCTCAGTTTTGTTGGACGTAATTTATTTTGGTTGCGATTCCAGCTTTCTCGTTTGCGCTCCCTGACTTTTTGCTTGCAGTTTTGGCACAAACTTCACGTGTGGGTGGGCTGTCCAGGAACGCATTCCCATTGGCTAACTTGTGTTTGACTGACAGCTGGCACCGATTTTTAAACACGGCAAAACGACCAGTTATACACTTGTTCGGTGTTTGAGGCCGATGCGGCAGGGATGCTTGGCACAGACCCAGGTTTCAGTAACAGTTGATGTGAAAAACCTGCCCGGTCCTGTCCCAAGTTGTGGAAACATCTCAAAAAAAACTGTTCTGTAGTCAGATGAATCAAAATTTGAAGTACTTTATGGAAATTAGGCTGTTGCGGCCATTTCCTACTCGGATTTTGGCGGACTGTTTGACGAGTGACCGATCCATTGACGGTGAACAAGGATCGATTGGACTTCAGTGGCGACTATGATACTGAATTAATTCAACAAAGTGTAAATTCAATATCATAGTCGCCACTGAAGTCCACTCAATCCTTGCTCACTGTCAATGGATCGGTCACTCGTCAAACAGTCCGCCAGAATCTGAGTAGGGAATGGCTGAGCGTAGCGGTCAGTCAAACACAAGTTAGCCAATGGGAATGCATTCCTGGACAGCCCACCCACACGTGAAGTTTGTGCCAAAACTGCAAGCAAAAAGTCAGGGAGCGCAAACGAGAAAGCTGGAATCGCAACCAAAATAAATTACGTCAAACAAAACTGAGAAAGACGCGGAACAAAAATAAAAGGTTTCTGAAGAGTAATAGACTGATATTTTGCACGATTACACGAATAATTTGTTTGCCAGTCTAAAAAAAATTTTGTATTTCGATTTGTCGTTTTTGTTTGATATTTCAAAAGTATTGTATGAACATTTTGGCACAAAATTGATTCCATAGAGTTGAAGGCTTCCCCATATGACATCAAGCATTCGATCATGAACCCTCCTTGCTAGGAGTGCATAGAGCATAAACAGCACTTGAATATTTTATATCTGTGTAAAATATTGTGATACTGGTTGTGTGTTGCCCCCCCCCCCCATGTTCTCCATCTCCAACCTGCTATAAATTCTAGGCCTTTCAAATGTACTGACACTCTACACTTGACTGTCTACGTCAGACCTGGGCATTTTACGGCCCGCGGGCCGCATCCGGCCCTTTGGTTCATTCTGACCGGCCTGCGTAAGGTTAATTAGAAATTACAAAATAAACGTATTTTCTAATTTTACCCCATGCATGGACTGAATGTGCATTGCTTTTACTTTTGAAGTTGTGTTCAACAAAAACGCAACCCACGCGACATGAACATGACATGAAATCCCACGAAACCTAATCCCGCGATAACTACTTCCGTAATTTGTCCAGACCAACCACAAACTTGTACGTCATCCTTCAAACGGTCCAGCCAATCACATAGTGCGACGTCACCAGCAGGTGCCGGAGCCCGAGCCGATCTGTAGATCTGATACCTTCACCGAATCGAGATTGTTGGGAGCAGATCACAAGAAGACTTTAGCCCCCAAAATGTCCACAAAAAGAAGAAAGGTAGATGCCGAATGCAGGGCTTTCAACAAAACATGGACTGCTATTTATTTACTGAAGTCAGAGATAAAGCCGTGTGTTTAGTTTGCGGAGAGCAGATTGCCGTGTTCGAAGATGACAATTTGAGTCGGCATTACCAGACGAAGCACGCTGAGAAATACGGAAACTTGACTGACGCTGAAATAGCGCGGACATCGGAAGCTTTGCTGGCTAAGCTTTTTTACCAAGCGTCACACCTCCAGGGATTCAGCAACCAAGACCAGCTTTGTGCTTTCCCACAAAATCGCTAAAAACAGTCAGCCATTCGCGGAAGGGGAATTTGTGAAAGAGTGCTTGGTGGACTTGGTGCTTGATATTTGGAGTAGAAAGACAATATTGTGTTTTGGGGTGAATGTGACTGAAAAAAATGGTACAATCGTTGACATTTTGTTAACCATTGTTTTGGGAAATTTGATTGAATAAATGACATTTTTTGGAAGGCAACCTCGTTTTTTCCATACTCTTACCAGCTTGTAAAAACAATGTTATTTACTGCTTTATATAAAGAAATACAATTAATATTATGCACAATTTAGTTCAGCCTTTTGGTCCGGCCCTCCACAAAATTTTCTGTTTCTCATGTGGCCCCATGGAAAAAATAATTGCCCACCCCTGGGTTACGTAAAGCTGGTGGCTGGACCAATTTAATGAAGGCCTTAATTCACTTTTTTTTTCCCTTTTCTGGGGTGAAGCAAAAATCAAACAACTCTGGAAGGAACACCGTTGCTTTGAACAGCAAGCAGCTTTAAGAAAATAGTAAAGCAAAAATATCCCCCCCCCCAAAAAAAAAACGCTTCACCATTTAATATTTCTGCAATATCATGAACACTTGCTACTGATGAAACTTTGACGTCCGGGGCAATTTGCACCATTTGAAGACTGGAATGCTATGTATCTATAACCAGGGAGCCGTTTTCAGACCAGCTCCGTGTCCTGCGTTAGACATTCTTGATGAAAAGGAGCAACTGCAGCCATCAACAGCCTCCCTTCGCTGGAATTTCTCACTATGTTGGTGCTGTTCCACTCCACATGAGACTCTTCCAGTGGTGTTGGCTTTCTTCTCTTTTACCTCATGGCAAGTCTGGGTCACTGGGTCATGATGGCAGTTGAAACCTGTACGAGTTGTTTTTTTTTTGTTTTTTTTTCCCTTTGGCCTTTGAAAGCCATAGGTTCCTGGCGAGCACCCAGGGGGGTTCTTTGCTTATCACTGTTCTCAGGCCTGCAGTATCAGCATTATGTTCGAGCAGCTATGTAATGGATATGGTAGTGGTAGGGGTGTGGCACAGTGTCATGGCACAGTGTCATGACGCTGGGACTGTGCAAAAACTGATGTCTGCTCTGAGCAGGGGTGTTGAGGTGTTCGCACTCAACCCTTTTTTTTTTTTTTTTTTTGTCCTATCATTCACATTTTGGATAAGGTCAAGAGGTCCCTGCTCCAGAAGGTTCATATTGCCACACCGACTCCATTATTCCACAGGTGCTGCAACCTCTGACGTAGAAGTGACCTTATCTTTTTTGCGTTATGGTATAATTAGCTTATTATCCCAGGTTGGCTTGCTGTTCCAGCTGGTATGGTAGCTGTGGATTTCAGCAAAACTTATTCTCTTTGTGAAAAGAGATCTTTGTGAGCGAGACTTGGATGAGTCTCAGAAGAGAATACGGGATAAACCCTTAAACCAGACTATATAGAGATCTTGCAGTCACGTGACCGGAAAGTACACAACCGCCATCTTGTCGGTCAAAAACACCGCTGAATACTGCTGCATTCGTGTACAGAATGGATCAATTTCAACCGACGGACTACACGGCTCATTTTTCTAATGAACAGATAACTAGATACATGTCTAAAATAAACGATCTACAGATTTGTGACCCTTATGGCTTACCGGACGGAGTTTTCACGACCGGATTTTGAACTGCCAGCGGAATACCCGGACGTGTATAATTACCTCATTAACTTTCCCTCGCTGTTCAGTGGTGAAGCACTGCGTGCTTATAAATCTCTGGACAGTCATCTTTACAGAAATTCAGGATTTGTCAGTGACTCAGATGTGGCATCTTGTAAACAAGAATCCTCATTGGACGGGTAAGTCACTTAAGTATCGAGTATAGCACTGACCAGCCGATTATAGAATAGAATAAGGTAATTCCAGCTGTAATTCCAAATCGTCCGTCTTGGTTACATGGATCTAGCGTTGGAGAGGTAGAGGCTTGGCAGTGGAGATTTGAGTAGCTGTTTTCTGAGCTTAGTCAACAGGCCGGCTCTGCCTGCAGCCTCGCTTTTGCTTCCGCTCCCGGCGCCGCCTCCTTCACTTTGCTTCCGATAACAATCCACGGAGACCCCGCTGGTCTCGCTGTCTCGTCCGGAATGTTTTTTTTTTTTTTTTTTTTTCCTCGTCCGGAATGTTGTGCATGCGATGGAAATCGCTACAAACCGTCACTTTCTGCTGGAAACCAATGTCCAGTAAGTCCATACGGTTGTAGTGGATATTGAAGTCCGGTACAGACGAACAACACGCAAAAATACACACAAAAACCATAAAAAACGTGCACAGGTAGGGAGAGCTTGTAGCCGTAGCCGTTGTAGTAGAATTGTATATAGTAGGGTTTTCCAGAAGAAAAGGTAGAAGTAGAAGGCGGAAATATGGCGTTTGACCGACAAGATGGCGTCTGTCACAATCTGGATCGGCTGTGACGTCACATGCAAGCGCTCCATAGACATGAAGGCACCATTCGTTTTCTGAACAAAAATTAGAGTTGGCATAGTGACTGAAAATCTGTTGTTTAATACAAACATTTCATCTCGAACAGCAAGCTTTTTTTTTATTCTTCTTCCTTCAGGAGAGCATGGCTTTTAAAGTAATTGATTGCAGTCTGACTTCAGGAATTCAGTGGTGTCCTTAAAAATGGACGTGTAATATTGCCAAGAGATAGACATGTAGCTTTGTGCAAACAGGGTTGTGTTCACATTACATGACATTAATGGCATTTAGCAGACGCTCTTATCCAAAGTGACGTACAACATACCCAGAGCAGCCTGAGGAGCAGTTGGGGGTTCGGTGCCTTGCTCAAAGGTACTTCAGCCATTACTGCTAGTCGAGGGAATCAAATCAGCAACCTTTTTTGTCCCAAAGCTGCTTCTCTAATCATTAGGCCATGGCTTCTCCCTTGAGTGGTTCATGCTGGTGGTATTTGTGACTTCAAAAGTCAACATTTTCTGATGGATCGGCGTTCATGGCAAAATTCATGGAAAGTTAGGTTTGCCACCTATGCTAAGTATAATTACAGTGTAGGTTTATTTATACAGAATATTTTCTTAGTAATTTTAACAAATATTAACTTTCCTGGCGGCACGGTGGTGTAGTGGTTAGCGCTGTCGCCTCACAGCAAGAAGGTCCGGGTTCGAGCCCCGTGGCCGGCGAGGGCCTTTCTGTGCGGAGTTTGCATGTTCTCCCCGTGCCCGCGTGGGTTTCCTCCGGGTGCTCCGGTTTCCCCCACAGTCCAAAGACATGCAGGTTAGGTTAACTGGTGACTCTAAATTGACCGTAGGTGTGAATGTGAGTGTGAATGGTTGTCTGTGTCTATGTGTCAGCCCTGTGATGACCTGGCGACTTGTCCAGGGTGTACCCCGCCTTTCGCCCGTAGTCAGCTGGGATAGGCTCCAGCTTGCCTGCGACCCTGTAGAACAGGATAAAGCGGCTAGAGATGATATGAGATTAACTTTCCTCGAGTTTCATCTCGTTTCTGCAGTCATTCTCCATAGCCCAGACTTGACCGCTATCTGCTAGCTAGATAAATCATTAGCCAAAATAATTAGCAAGCTGAAAGTGCATATCACGGGTAAATTCAGGAGCAAGATCAACATAATTCTCCTATTTTATATTAAACTTTGGTCAAATATCTGGAACATTCTGTATTCTCTGCCATTTTTTTACCTTGCGCAATACCAGAAAAATTCAGTTAAAATCAAGTCATTTGAGGCGAATTGGTCCGCCTCTGAAAAAACTCGGCATTTGGATTTCCCGGGAAACGTTGATTTTCGTGACGTCGCGTGCGGGACGCCTCCCTCTGAATCCTACGTCAGCGCTGGTTTGTTTATGAGAAAACGACCTGGTGGTTTTCTGCAAATTTCTTCAACGTTATCGTGTACCGTATTTTCTGGACTATAAGCCGCTACTTTTTTCCTAGGTTTTGAACCATGCGGCTTATACAAAGGTGCGGCTATTCTGTGGATTTTTCTTCCACTGCTAGGGGCGCTCTTCTTCTTCTTCTTGGATTTTTATGGCGGTTGGCAACTTAACGTATGAGGTGCATTACCGCCACCTGCTGGACTGGGGTATGGTTCAAGAGCCTATTCTACAACTAACCTGGGTGACTAAAAAAAAAAAGAGAGAGCGAGCTAGGGGCGCTCTAACCAGAAGTAGAATCAAAAATAAGATAGACGAAAAATCAATGCAAAGAAGAATTAGCAGATCTTTAGCAGATAGAACACGCACGGCAAATTACTAACTGGTAATTATTTTCAAATCCAGCGAAGATGATTAAAGTGACTTGTGGTTTCAAACACAGGAGAAATGAAGGTAAATAAATACCGGTTATTTTCTCTTGGTTCTGTTCCGTTTTAATCAGCAAAGTTGCTGCCGTGTTAAAAGGCACTGTTCGGAAAGAATCTGTTCAGGTACATACGTGTACATTTACAGTACAAAATCGCTCTGTACATGCAGTAAATATCTAATTTTTCAACATAGATATCTGCGGCTTATAGCCCGGTGCGGCTTGTATATCTTTTTTTTTTTTATTTTTTTTTTTAAAATAGAGCAGATGCAGCTTATATACAGGTGCGCTCTATAGTCCAGAAAATACGGTAATTATTAAAATGGTTAACAGATGTATCGTAGGAGGGTGTAGCAACACCAACCTTGATGGGATTAGTACTCATCGTTTTCCAAAAGACCGGACAATGAGAGAGAAATGGGAGCGCTTGGTCTACACAGGCTGTGCACTGAAACCGTGCAAAGCTCGCGCAGCCTGCTGGCGCTTCCGCAGATAACGTCACGAATCTGGCTCCAGACTCCCTTGGGATTTTTCCAGATGCGTTTTGTTTTTTATTTTTTTCTGCTGTAGACAGATGGCCTTGTGCAAAATTACCCTTCTGGATGAGTGTGTAAAGGGACATACTTTCATATAAAAAAAAACAAAAACAAAATTGGTCCAGAATATGCACTTTAAGCGCTACGTTCATATTTCCGCTTGACTAGCAACAATCCGTGTCCAAAGTTTCTCACTCGTTCACTACTCCGCAGGCTTTTAGATAGAGGGGCGTCTGGGCGTCTTTTCGACGCCCTGTACTGAAAAAAACAAGAAATTGGACGCCCTACTTTTTAGTACGACGCCCTAAAGACGCCCTAATATTTCCGCCCGTGTTATGTCCGGTAACTTAGCTGAATATGTTAAAAAATCGCCGAGTCTGAGCTTTCCGAGGATCTACAAGCTTTGTTGACACCGCCATTTTGGAAATTTCAGAAGTCTCGCTTTGACAGCTGTCTTTCCCGAAGACGCCCAGGGTTACCATAGCAACAGCACGAGCCCAGAGTACAAAATATAGGCACCCGCCGCAGAGCTACAGAAACACGCGTTTCTATGGCTGCACTAATTTCAAAGTTGTGAGAGCCCTCGTTATAAATAAATGGGTTATTAAATAAATTTGGTGTACAAAGCACTTGTAATATGCGTTCCCAGAGCAGAGGGGGAAAAGATGTATGCCTAGGAGACACTGGCATAAATATCCAGACAATATAGCCGTAGACTATATTGCCGCAGCTAAATGTGGAATGTAGTCTATAGAAAACCGGCCTTACCTGACATGTTATTTATCCCGAATAAATCCTTTTAACAGTAAATAACACATTTTCATGCAGATTTTCCCAACATTACAGGCTACGTAGTGGAGAGTGTGGTAGTCGAGCCGGCGGGTAGTATTTCTAGTAGGCTAAACAATAATCAAATACGACACGTTCTAAAGGATGCTGGGATTCCAAAGAACGCACGTGAAAAGGACGAACACGTGGGATATTTGGTAAGGAAGATAGAAGATAGATTTTTCTGAGTTTTTTGGGCATGACAGGAAGAAAATGAAGAAAAGAGGAAGGCAAACAACGATTTCCAACTTCTTTCAGAAGAGAACTCATGTAAGTTTTTTTTTTTTCTTCTGTAAATTTTTAGTACCTTGGTTTTTACCTTCTAGCTTTGTAATTAATGGGTTTCTATTGAAAAAAACGAATACCATTATAATGTTTGAAGACTTAGCCATATTTCCTGTGTGTTTTTTTCTTTGTTATACTAAATCTTTGGACGCTAGCGGCTTTGAAAGCAAAACTGGTCAGCCGGGGTTGGTTGTCACACTGTGTTCGGGGTTGGTTGTCACATGTAATGCAATTGCAATAGGTGCACTACTGACTGAGACAAACACAGCTACAACAAGCTTTATTTATGTAGTATTCTGCGATCAGAAAGCTTTATAGCTAATTTGTCATGCTTAATATGCAACTCCAGCTCAAAAAATAGCATTTGAGAGCATTAGAAATTTCAAAATTTTCCGGGGGAGTACCCCCGGAACCCCCTAAAACACTCGTGCCAGCGGCGCTCAACGCGCCGCTACACCTCGCCACATACAGTGACACCTGCAAAAAAGTTAGACTCCCTAAAAAAAAATCCTGCCTAAAAGCCTGCTACTCCGTATATAGGGAATTACTATATAGAGAACTATATAGTGAGCTCATTGGTAAAATGAAAAAACGATTTCGGACACTCGTCTGTCGTGCTGGTATTTACGTCATTACTTTCGCACATTTAAACCGTGCCAGATCATGTGGCTGGCGGGTTTTCAAAATAATAAAACACATGCATGTATTTTTGTGATAAATCCATATTATACTGAGCGCATTTCCTACATTAATCAATACAAAGTACCTGCATCTTTCCGTTCTTTTAAATCAAGGCTGAATACTTTCTTCTTTGCCGCTGCCTTTTATTAAATCAAATTTGAGACTTTTCATTTGATTACTTTCAGCGCGACTGCAAGGCATGATGGGAAATATTGCTTTGGTTAGTGACCTTGGTTGTACACTACTTTTCGTGATGCATTGTGGGATACTTTGAGTGCACTATATAGGGTGTAAATAATCCTCATTTCGGACAGCACGACAAAATGGCGTCCTCGGACAGGGAATGTTGTCGCAAGTTGAACCACATGAATGGTGGGCGTGTCCTGGGTTCACAAGATTTATTAAAATTCTGTTCATTTAAAATGGATAGCTCTGTAGGTTTTTTTTTTTTTTTTAAAGAGAAAGTCTAAACATTTAACAGCCAATCAGAGTTCTGGACATATCAGCTGATAACTTTTCCAGGTCTGCCCAAAATAATTCCCTTATCCTATTCTGGATAATCATATACACTATGTAGCGCGCTAATATAGGGAACCGAACACACCTACAGGATTTAGGCCAAGTTTACATTAGACCGTATCTGTCTCGTTTTCTTCGCGGATGCACTGTCCGTTTACATGGAAACGCCGGGAAACAGGAATCCGCCAGGGTCCACGTATTCAATCCAGATCGTGTCTGGTCCGGTGCTGTGTAAACATTGAGAATACGCGGATACGCTGTGCTGAGCTCTAGCTGGCGTCTCATTGGACAACGTCACTGTGACATCCACCTTCCTGATTCGCTGGCGTTGGTCATGTGACGCGACTGCTGAAAAACGGCGCGGACTTCCGCCTTGCATCACCTTTCATTAAAGAGTATAAAAGTATGAAAATACTACAAATACTGATGCAAATACTGCCCATTGTGTAGTTATGATGGTCTTTAGGCTTGCCATCCTTCCACTTGCAAGTGGTAAGTGATATGCGCACAGCGGCTCAGTCCCGAATCACTGCTCGTGCGCTTCACTCGCGCGCTCTGTGAGCTGCGCAGGGCCGGAGTGCGCACCCTCCAGAGGGCACTCGCTGTTCAGGGCGGAGTGATTTGGAGCGCAGGATGCCTGCGGAGCCGAGCGTATCCGTGTATTGGCGTTGCTGTGTGCACGCGAATCGTGTATTGGTGTTGCTGTGTGCACGCTAATCGTTTTAAAAACGTTAATCTGATGATCCGCTGATACGGTCTAATGTAAACATGGGCTTAGTATGCTACAAATATTATTGTGTTTTCTGTAATCACTAGGACGATAACTACCGAGATGCTGTAAGAGATTTTACGAGTGCTCTGGATATTTACACGGTGTTTGGAACATCAATAGGGTGAGGTTTTAGGCATGGATGAGATGTGTCCTTCTGGAGCTAACGCTTAACTATTAATCCTATTGACTTGATGATGGATATGCAGAGAGATCTGGTGGCTGTTTTTATGACTAACTTTCCTGTAAACAAGCCATCAACAGAGCAAACGGGCATTCATAACATGAAATCTGGAGTAACATGGAGTTTAAAAAAAAAGGAATATAAAAACCAGCTGGAGAACATTTGCACTAAGTGTTTTCATGTGCCATTTTGTAGTCATGTCCAAAAGCATACTGGAGAGTATCCAGCGCGTACACACACACACACGCACGCACGCGCGCGCGCTCACAAAATCCCACATTGCACTGTAATGGGTTCAAATAATGCATCCTAGCAGGTTCAGGACACCCAGTACACACTGGCTGCTTGAATAACTCCCCGTGTGACCTGTATGGCTTTCGCATTGTCTTGTTGTGACCTCGATATTGTTTGCTCAAGTTCATTTTCTACTAATGAAATATTAATCTCTTGTATTGCCTTGAGTCATAATTGTAGTCAAATATTGCAATAACTCATGCTAGCTTTTTTTTTTTCTCTTTTCGTTTCAGTTCTCTGTGCAAAGAACTTGTCAAAGAAGGACTTCTTCAGTAAGTAACCAGTTTGAATATTTTGCTGTCACTCAGTGTCCCGTCATTTAGGAGTAGAATATTTCTTACAGCCATCATGACTATGTTCAGCCTGCACCCTGAAACGACCCATATCCGATTTTTTTTGCCCATATGCGACCTGTATCCGATTTGTTATTGACAATCTGAACGACACAGATCCGATTTTTTCACATGCGACCCAGGCCGCTTGGATATGTGGTCCTAATTCCGATGCATATCCGTTATTTTCACATGCGACTGCAGTCTGACCGGACAGGTCGCATTCATGCGACCGACACGTCATCAACAAGAGACAAACGTCACTATTCTGCGTTCCGCCTCTTTGGTGGGAAACAACATTTGTACAGTTTTCAGAATTTAAATAGACTTTTATAGAATTGATCAAGCTAATGGTGGATTTGGTAGGGACCTGGATGTTAAATCATCCCGTATTATAAGATTGTTCTGGAAATTTCCAGTAATTTGACACCTTCGGTCTCATTAGTCTGCTGCCCACATTAATCAGATTATTGTGTGAGTTCCGCCGCCGCCACAAAAAGCACATCGCCAGGTCTCGCCTCATCTCCATGCTTTACTTGCGAACTTGAAGAGTGCGCTTTTTTTGTTTGTTTGTTTACGTATTCCGTAGATGTGCTTATTACGTGTCAATTTGCGCATGCGGGACACTTTTGGGTCGTTTTCCGTTCATATTGGAGATCGCATACAAGTCTCATATAATTGGTAATGTGAACGGCCTAACAAAAAAATCGGATTTCACAACAAATCGGATATGGGTCGTTTCAGGTTGCAGTCTGAACGTAGTGTAAATGTACACCTTGCCCAAGAGATCTGATTTTTTTTTTTTTTTTTAAACGATAGAGCGGCGGCTACAATTATACATAATTATCGACACCTTTTTCAGATTTACCAATAAAAACAATTTTACAAAGGTGCGTTTCAGTTACAACATTTGGTTAATTAATCAACCGGAAGACCCGCCTCGAGCTTTGATCTTGTCTTTTGACCGGAGATGGATTTTTATTTTTTTTTGAGGAAAACCTGGACGTTATCATCGCATGGTGGAAAGATCCTGGACATGTTTTTACTTATCAAATTCACCGATATTTCATGATCTCCTCCTTCTTGTTGAAGCCTACTTTGTTTCTTACTCTTTCGTTTGACGGTCACCATTTAGGCCCTGTCCACACGGCAACGGGTTCAGGTGAATCTGATAAAATTGTTTATCGTTTCGGCCTGGCATCCACACGGCACTGGCGTTTTGGGTGCCCCACAACGATATTTTTTGAGAACAGGTTCCAGAGTGGAAAAATCTGGTAACGGCGCCGTTGCGAAGTCGTCTGGACGAGTAGAACGGATTTGTTTACGATGACGTCACAACCACATGACTAGAACAAGCAGCACTCTCGCGGTTTTGTATGAACCACTGCATTGCATTCACTTTTGTATACAGCTTTTCTTTTAAATAAACATGTAACTGAACCATTTCTTGAATTTCTTTTTTTTTATTGGATAAGACTGCTTTTCAAAATGTTCACACACAATAAGAAAATTAAGTTATATAAAACTATGCACACTAATAAAATTAATTTGTACACACAGAAGGTACGATTTCCTCGCGTAGTCGCAGCCATCTTCTTCTTGTTGTTGTGTGCTTGTTCCTGTGAGTGCTTCACGCCGGGTAGAAGAAGGGGTTTATGCGCATGCGTCCTACTTCTTCTATTGTTCTGGTGTCTCCGATGGGACCGTCTTACAGCGCCCCTAGAGGTGTGGCATGTGTATTGCATCGTTTTCAGCAAGCGTTGCGTTGCCATATGTACCTGATATTTTACTGATCCGTTGTCCATGTGGACGCGATATATTTTTTTAAATAAAATCTCGTTGCCGTTGTCGTGTGGATGTAGCCTTAGTATCTAAACGCGCGTTTAAGAAGTCACGTGAGGTGTCGATGATAATGATCACTTTCACCGGTGTGCACCATTATCAACACCCTGTGGAAT
The DNA here is from genome assembly GCF_027579695.1 of Neoarius graeffei. Taxonomy (NCBI): domain Eukaryota; kingdom Metazoa; phylum Chordata; class Actinopteri; order Siluriformes; family Ariidae; genus Neoarius; species Neoarius graeffei. The sequence continues at coordinate 16,950,259 of NC_083572.1, forward strand.
TCAGTGACATTTACAACTGTTATGGATCGATCTTTGTGTAACATTCTTGAAGTAGATGAAGTATTTTTATTTTTTTTTAAAGTGGTGTGATTTTTATAATAAATTTTCTTCTGATTTATAACAGAATGGGATGCTTTATAGAGGATTTGGAATCCTATTGCAATAAATAGAATTAGACCAGAATTAAATTCCTAGCATATAAAAAATTACACGCTTGAAATATTCCGATTTTTCTCTTCCATTCAGAACATATTTTTTTTTGCAGTTTGTTGTAAATATCGACCGCGCATTAAAATATCAGTAGACGGTTTTATATTTTGGTTCGAGGAATGACATGCGACCTTTGACCTGGGTTTTCATGCGGTTACAATGTCAATTCCCTGTTGGCGTTTATTGGTAAACGACAAAACTAGAAATTAATACAAACAACGACGAATGATTAAGAAAATGTGATCTACGAAAATAGTGAGAAAGTGGAACAAAGATTTGACAGGTTAAACATCGGTTCATTTGCTTACAAACATTAGAATTACTTCCTCATTGACGTAAGCGCCGACATTGGGATATTTATATAAGATATTTTATACTAAATATAAGTCTGTGTAAAACAACTTTTTTTTTTTTTTTTAAATAAATAATCATCTGGATGTCTATAATTGTGGAACGGTGTCACGTGATCTGATGCGCTAAGTCCTCGGGAATCAACTCATTTTTTTCCAGTGGAAGTTTGAGTAATTATTCATGTACAATTTACGTATTGAAAGTCTTTCCTACTTTTGCAACGGCCAGAAGATCGTTAAGGTGTTGATAATTGTAGCCGCCGCTCTAGTATACCTACGTAAGGAATAAAACATGACTCGGTGTGCTGTTTATAGGAAATAATTGGAACTGAAGATTAACTTCTAGTTACAGCAGATCCTGACATGTTTTCTATAGGGGTGTTCACACGGCAACTTTTACTGCGGTGTAGCACCGGGGCTGCCCCGGTAGAGCGTTCACACGGTACAAAGTTATACCGGTGTAGCCCCTGAAAGCTGCTTAAACCGGTGCAAATCTAACCCTGCTCGGGAGGTGGTTTAAGAAATCTACTCCGGAGTAAATGCTAGTTTGCGGGGCAGCACCGATATAAAATGGGACGTCTGAACGCTACAGGGGTAGACTCGCTACGCGTGAGGAGAGTTGATTACATACGGGCATTGCATAATTTGCATCCTGGTATTTTACGCTTCCAAAATGGCGAATATCAACAACAACAGAACTGCGTGTCTTCCAGTGTTGCCAGATTGGGCGGTTTTAAGTGCATTTTGGCGGATTTGAACATATTTTGGGCTGGAAAACGTCAGCAGTATCTGGCAACACTGGTGTCTTCATCCACGTTGTTTTCCCGGCGCTTGGTGATGCCATGACAACCGGGGAAAGGAAGTACATTTTCACGCATGTGCGTATTTCATTTCCGCATTATTACTATCGTATAGCACGGTCGCAAAAACTGCCGTGTGAACGCAAGCGGGGCTGCACCGGTGCTAACACGCTTCTCTCTAGTAAGCAGGTTTGTGACGTGTGAACGCTCCACAAAATTTACACCGGTGTAAGATATATCGCAACAAAATACATCGGTGCAGCATCGATGCAAATATGTGCCATGTGAACACCCCTTATAAGTACTTGCCCAAGTCTTTCTGTTAGGGGGTCTTCAGTCTTATCCATCATGGGCTGTTGCAGGAGCAGGCTTTCATTCCAACCAAGCAAGAGCCACATCAGATTTCACTTGTTCAGTCGGTTCATCTTGGTCTCCAAACAACTATCAAGTGTGCCTCCAATTTGGCTGTATTGAAACCCTTGGGATAAAGTTTGAAGACCTCGGCTTTATACATACTATGGCCAAAAGTATGCGGACACCTGAATATCACACCCATACGTGTTTTTGAAGATCCAGTTCCACATTTAGTCTCCTTTCTGCTGTTATAATAATTCTAGGAAGGCTTTACACTAGATTTTGGGACATGGCTTCTGTCCATTCCGTCATAAGGGCGAAAGTCAGGCAGTGATGTTGGGTGAGGAGGCCTGGGGGTGCAGTCAACATTTCATACAGTTCATCCAAAAGTTGTTCAATGTGGTTAAGGTCGGTGCTCTGTGCAGGCCGCTCGGGTTCTTCTACTTCCAACCTTGACGAAACGTCTTCATGAGCCTCGCTTTGTGCCCGGTGAAGGAAAACCGCAACACTATTGCATACAGACATCCTATACAATTGTTTGCTTCCATCTTGTGGCAACAGTTTGGCCCAATTCTAATTTCTACCCCTCCCCCTCCCCCTTCCCCTTGGCCCTTCCCCTTGAAACTGAGCTACAAGGGATAGGGCTTGAAATTCAACCCCTACGTATTGGGATAGCCCTTCAACGATCGCATACGTCATCGCGTACCTCCGTCAGCGTTTACGTTAGCAAAACGCGACCAAATGCGTCATTGGCTGCGACCAGCCGCTCCAGTCAGAGCCAGAACCAGAAATCTCTGCTGGCAGGGTGTGATTTGTTAACTAACACCACTGAATGGGATATCTTTGGCGCTTCGTGCACCACATCCGACAGAATGAGGTGTCAGAACACTCATGTAAACAACAAAAGCGAGAATAACAGAACAAAACGTACGCAGTCAAGCCAATACTCACTCCCAAAGCTTTTTAGCAGCAGCTTGGATTTCAGAAATCGCTGCTCTTTCTCAGCTCGAAAGCGAATCAAGCGGCGTGTTTCCTCTGGATAACAACTTAAAACACGTAAATAATGGAGAAAATACATTTATGACAATCTTTCGCCGCGGGAACCGCCATCTTTCCGAAATCCGCATGAAATCTCACTGAAATCCGCATGGCATTGTGGGAAATCACTCAAACCCCTTCGTTCGGAGTCAGCTCTAGGAAAATCTCCGTTTGGAGGGGTACAGAAGCCCTACCCCTTCCCCTACCCCTCCGCGTTAACTGGGATTGGGATACCCCTACCCCTTCACGTGAACGCACAAAATGGAGGGGAAGGGCCAAGGGGTTGGTCCAAGGGGTGAAATGGGATTCGGCCTTTGAGGAAGAACTTTTAATCATAGTTTATATGATTTTTGAAATTATACTGTAACGTTGCATCATGTCACAGCCTACTGACATATACATTTAAGCTTGTGAAAAGGAATTGTATTTTCATCTACAGTAATATCCAGCTTTCCAGTACGATTCTGGTCCAGGCTGGTGAGTCCACCCTCTTGTGGAATTACGCCAAATTTGAACAGGGAAAAAACGTCTGTCCGCAAAACATTAAAACTATCTGGTGAAGTTTTGCTCACGTTTAAAGATTTACATTGCGTCACAAGTCTGTGTGACATTACTGAAGAATTGGAGTCAGCCTGAGACATTTTGTTAAGTCTCCACAGCTTGAGGTCAAAACTAAATAAGCACGTTTGTTTTGACTGAACCAGAGGCGATTCTAGAGTCTGTTGTGGCCCCAAGCAAAAATTTCCAGGGGGCCCTTCTGACCAGTGTTCATCACCAATATGTTATAAATAATCTGACACCAACGAAAAATGTATGAAACCAAAGTTTTTTAATTCCAAATGTGAAATACAATGGTAAAGAACAATAAAAAACAAAATAAATAAGCCCTCGGGCCCCGACTCTCGGGGGGCCCCTGGACCAGGGGGCCCCAAGCAGTTGCCTGCCTTGCCTGTTCACAAGCTGTGCGTCTGGACTGAACGACTACATTTTGGGTAAGAGGAACATTTCTTCCTGAACGCGTTCCTTAGGGTGGTCCCAAATTTTTTTTTTTTAGGATTTTATGACCACCTTACCTTTTTTTTTTTTTTTTTTTACATTGCCTAAAAAGTTATTGTGCGAAATTTGGTTAAGATTGACCAATGTTTAGAGGTGCCACAAAGCCATTAAAGTTTTCACTCAAGACACAATATAAAATAATGTGGCTTATTAACTGTTTCATATTAATACAAACAATACAGTAATATACGTAACTTCCTGTGTTCAAAGTAACAATAGCTATTACTTGTCTGTGATTTTCTAAACCCTTCGGTATTATGGTATCTTGTGGAGATAAAAGAACACACTAAGGACTTCCCTAGCAGAAGGAAGCTTTCTCCCAGGCTACATCCACACGACAACGGCAATGAGATTTAAAAAAAAATATATCGCATCCACATGGGCAACGGATCAGTAAAATATCAGGTCCACATGGCAACGCAACGCTTGCTGAAAACGATGCAATACACATGCCACACCTCTAGGTGCGCTGTAAGACGGTCCCATCGGAGACACCGGAACAATAGAAGAAGTAAGGATGCATGCGCATAAACTATTATGTGCGAGACTTCATATTAGCCACAAAGTCAGAAAAATCTGTTCGTAAAATTACGTTATAATGACCAAATACAATGAAAAGTATTTTTCCAGTCTCACCTGTGAAAGGTAATCCCATGTGATCTCGTTTGGACGGCAAACCTGTTGGTACAGTTAAACACAGCTAATCTTTATTCTCTGCTTTGACCTATCCAATATGGCGGCGAGGATGACGTATGATTCTATGCGGAAGGCGGCGTCTTTAATGGTCCGGAATAAATTGAATGCTACACGTTGATGGATTAATTTGTTCTTCTACGCCCTTTTTGAGGAATGTATTGTAGGACTTAAACCAACATCTGAAGAGGTGAGATCGCTCCTTTTTTTTTTTTCCCCTATTTTTGCTGGCGGGATTGACTCTCTCTCTCTCTCTCTCTCTCTCTCTCTCTCTCTCACTTTGCACCATTACACAATAAATATTCACAGTGAAAATATTTTGTAAGCGCGTTTCATGAACCAAGTTATAGGATTTGTTGACAACTCGCATCGAGTTCGTTACACTTCTACCCGGCGTGAAGCACATGTGGTTGTGATGTCATCGTAAACAAATCCGTTCTACTCATGCAGACGACTTCGCAACGGCGCCGTTGCCAGATCTTTCCACTCTGGAACCCGTTCTCAAAAGATTTCGTTTTGGGGCACCCAAAACGCCGGTGCCGTGTGGACGCCAGGCCTAAACGATAAGCAATTTTATCAGATTCACCTGAATCCGTTGCCGTGTGGACAGGGCCCCAGACAATTCCTTGGAAGTGGGACCAATTAACCAAACATAATTGTCCTTTCTGGTTTTGTGCTTTGCACCACCGGTACTACTTGTATTACTGTTGCTAGCCATCTGAAAGACATAGAAAGAAAAACATTCACAACTTCATCAGCATATTACGATCAGTGCTCATTGCTTAAGAACCCCTTAGTGCATGAAAGTTAACCTTCTATCAGTCTATAAACTCTTCCTGCCTCTTCTTTTTCATAGAAGTGGCATATTTCCTCTAGAACTGTGACTTTTTGGGGGTTTGAGATCTTCTCTGCAACAGTCTACGCACCAACTAATGTTAATGGCTTAACCCGATTTGCAACCTCGTGTGGCACCTCTAAATATTAACCAATTTTTCTGAAATTTTGCTTGTTGCCTTCTTTTAGCCTATGTAAAAAAAATGGTAGGGTGGTCGCAATGTTTTGGTTAAAAAAAAATTTTCCCATACATTTCGGGACCACCCTAGTGTTCCTTTTCCTGAATTTCACAGAATCATTAGGAAATTCGGAAGGATTTGGACGGCTTGATACTTGATTCATACACACCTTTTTTCACTGTGCGTTTTTTTTTCCTCCCCACATGGACGTTGTATAAACTCCACCATAGTGGGAAATCTCAGCATGGCATACCAGTAAATGTGACTAAACGAGCTTAACCTGTACAGAAATACACATGCTTTTAGTGTCATAGCCTGAGGAAAACCTCAACATACACTGTAAAAGATACGCTCATTACTGTTGCTCAGCGAGGGAGTCCTCGCTTATGAGTCACAAAGAATCTGGATAATGCGGACCGAGTTCTCAGTTATAGCTTTAACGACATGTCAGCTTCGACGTAATTAATTATTCCCTACAGTAGGGTGCATCAGTTGCCCCCTGAAAATGAAAAGTTCCTCCGATCATGATGCATTTTTGTTTTTATGTTCCTTTTGGTAAGAAAACGCACAATATTTTGACAAAATTCAAAAGTTTAATGGTGGCACCAGGAGCTCAAAGTTATGGAAAAAGCTGCTATTTTATGACAAAATTTCAATCACTTTTCATGAAACATTATGGCACCTTATAGAGTATACCAAACATCTTAGATGCACATTTTTAGTACATATTATCAAGCACAGTTTGAGTTTTAGCTGTTCATTGAATCATTGTTCAACTACTTTTAAACAATACAAATGGATTATGAATCACATTAACGCTTCTCGATCCCTCGCAAAGGTTCTTAACATGATCTCTGGGTCACAAGAAATCAATAAACGGAGTCCAACATTGTGATTCAAACCTTACGCGAAAACATAAAATAAGCATTTTTTGGCAAAAAATGAACCTCATGGCGCCACCATTAGACTTTTGAATATGGTCAAAACATTTTACAGGATGTCTTTATTGGTGAAAAGGAACACCCAAACAAAAATGCATCAGATTTTATGAAAGTGAGGGCAACTGATGCACCCTACCCTACCCTACATGTACCTGCTTTTTATTACCCGCTTTTATAGCTAGGGCTGGTGCGACTAATTTTAAAATGTATTCTAAGCTCTTAGCGTAATGCAGCCAATTAGCAAATACATACTTGAAGCTTCTATAGTTTTACGTTAGAGCTAAAAGAGCACGTTTATACAGTATTAATGCGTTTGTTTTAATACTTTATCATTTCTATAGTAACTACTTCCGCAGGTATTTGTAATAGGGTCAGTCCATGAAATGGGGTTACCAAAATGTGACCTAGAGGGAGTCACTTAAAACAATTTACAACTGAAAACAACTTTTATTTCCATGAAGCATTGACCATATAAGAAAATATAACATAACTCCTGCTCTACAATGTACAGTATGATATAAATTCCATAAATATTTACCCGGTTGCTAATGTAACAAGGACACGAACAAGCTTTTAAAAATAAAGGAAAAATCTTGATAAAATCAATTTTTTGCTTTTATTTGCTTACTTTAAACATTAACACTGAATAAGAATTCATTAGAAATATTAGTTCAACATCATAAACACTGAAAATATGAAATACCAGTATTTCACAAACTTCATAAAATCTCTTTAAGATTTGAACAATAACAACAGTCATTAACAGGAAACAGTTTCATCCTATATGGGGTGAATGAGATTATTGAATTCATTATTTTACTTAGTCACACTTGTATCTGCACTTCTCTCGAGCACGTGTTGTGGTGTGTGAGATCCCGCGAGAAGTTCTCTCGCGTCAGTTCAGCTGACCTAGCTTGAGTAAATAGGTCTCGCAGGTTGTGAACGAACCAGGAAGTGAGTGGACGCTAAGTTAGGATGTGAGAAACATCGATAATTTCTTTTATTGCCGTTTGTTTAAATTTCTTTTTACCTACATCGTTTTATAGTATATTCTTCTTTATATTAAAAACATCAATCATGATTTCAACTCGTTTTATCATTTTTTATAAGCCTGGTTTCTAACGTAACACGGTAGGACATCGCAATGTTACGTTCACAACCTAGTTTTAGTGGATGAATTCGAAGCTAAATAGTTTATAGAACCTTCTTAACTTTATTATGTGAGTGTAAAACTCAATTGCAAGTACCATGAAACTAATTTTATTGAAATTCTCAAAGTAATGAAGGTTTATTTAAGCTCAAAGTCAGCAAATATTCCATGTCACAAAAAACGTGTCATCCGTGTCCAGTCACAGGGGAAGAAAATGTTTCACATTTCTTTATTTCAAAAGAAAACTTCATTTTTTAATGTATTTTATTTCTTCAAACAATATTTATGGATAATCTGCTAAATATTTCTTTAAATCATGGAAATTAAAGATGAAATGATTATGTAAACCCGGACCAATGAAAAGTAACATTTCATGGACTGACCCAATAATAAATAGATTATCGAACAAAGAGAAAATCCATTGATCTAGTCAGGCCTTTTGTAAGAAGTCCTTTTTTTTAAATTTTTTTTTTTTTAAAACGCCATATATGGATGCTGTTTTTGTAAAAGTCAGTTATTTCTACCACTGGAGGTGGTGTGAATGAATGAATGATGAATGTCCTCAGGACAGGACTTTTTCCTTCCTCCTCAGTCACCTCTTTTTTTGGTCTTATTAACTTCAAGAAAAAGAGAAAGACTGTTTATAGCTGCTAGAATGTAACTGTTTATAGGAAATGACACATCTTATGAACATTCCATAATATTAATTCTAACTACAAATGGTTAAAAAGCGTGAGGTGGTGTTTTTATTCGTGAATTTTAAAAATATATATATATATATATATTATTTAAATAAAATAAGGCCGTATAAAATTTGAAATTAATAAAAATGTATAGAAATGAATTTAATAGTCCTGTAGTTTCTCATAATAATAGACGTCCGTCCGTAACGGCTTATCCTGTGCAGCATCGCAGGCAAGCTGGAGCCTATCCCAGCAGACTATGGGTGAGAGGCGGGGTACACCCTGGACAAGTCGCCAGGTCATCACAGGGCTGACACAGACATACACACAACCATTCACACTCGCGGTCAATTTAGAGCCACCAATTAGCCTTTGGCCTAAAACCGGAGCACCCGGAGGAAACCCACGCAGACACAGGAGAACGTGCAAACTCCACACAGAAAGGCTCCCGTCGGGCACTGGGCTCGAACCCAGAACCTTCTTACTGTGAGGCGACAGTGCTAACCACTACACCACCGTGCTGCCTAATAGAGATCTTGCAGTCACGTGACCGAAAAGTACACAACCGCCATCGTGTCGGTCAAAAACACCGCTGAATACTGCTGCACTCGTGTACAGAATGGATCAATTTCAACCGACGGACTACACGGCTCATTTTTCTAATGAACAGATAACTAGATATATGTCTAAAATAAACGATCTACAGATTAGTGACCCTTATGGCTTTCCGGACGGAGTTTTCACGACCGGATTTTGAACTGCCAGCGGAATACCCGGACATGTATAATTACCTCATTAACTTTCCCTCGCTGTTCAGTGGTGAAGCACTGCGTGCTTATAAATCTCTGGACAGTCATCTTTACAGAAATTCAGGATTTGTCAGCGACTCAGATGTGGCGTCTTGTAAACAAGAAAATAACAATCCTCACTGGATGGGTAAGTCACTTAAGTATTGAGTATAGCACTGACCAGCCGATTATAGAATAGAATAAGGTAATTCCAGCTATAATTCCAAATCGTCCGTCTTGTTTACCTGGCGTTGGAGAGGTAGAGGCTTGGCAGTGGAGGTTTGAGTGGCTGTTTTCTGAGCTTAGTCAACAGGCCGGCTCTGCCTGCAGCCTCGCTTTTGCTTCCGCTCCCGGTGCCGCCTCCTTCGCTTTGCTTCCGATAACAATCCACGGAGACCCCGCTGGTCTCACTATCTCGTCCGGAATGTTTTTTTTTTTTTTCGTCCGGAATGTTGTGCATGCGATGGAAATCGCTACAAACCGTCATTTTCTGCTGGAAACCAATGTCCAGTAAGTCCATACGGTTGTAGTGGATATTGAAGTCCGGTACAGACGAACACCACGCAAAAATACACACAAAAAACATAAAAAAACGTGCACAGGTAGGGAGAGCTTGTAGCCGCAGCCGTTGTAGTAGAATTGTATATAGTAGGGTTTTCCAGAAGAAAAGGTAGAAGTAAAAGCAGAAGTAGAACCAGAAGTAGAAGGCGGAATATGGCGTTTGACCGACACGATGGCGTCTGTCACAATCTGGATCGGCTGTGACGTCACATGCAAGTGCTCCATAGTACACACATGAATATAAGTATAGACATATTCACCTTTTTATTCAAGATATCTTGACTTGCTAAGGTTTAGGTTTACAAATTGGCATGGTGGGATTGTGAGTGGCGAAAACTCGACTCACGGTAAGGTGAAAAATGTTCAGCGTTCTGCAGATAACAAGCAGCAGCATTGTGGCCAAAGATTCTGTTGTCTGGCCACAAATTTTAGTTCTGGATGTCTTCTGAAAGATTCATGCACAAAGAGTTATTTACAACAGCATCTGGGTTTTGTAATGTGTGCCTCTGGCTGTAAAGATGAAAACAAAAATTACATCTGGCAGAGGATTTCCCACACTAACGGTATTCTTTGAGCACGAAAAGCAAGTAGCAGCTGATTAAATTGACGCATCTGCTGTTTGTTAACCGTAACAACTGAGATCGGTTTATTTTTGAAATGTGCACTTTCGTCATTTACCGTGTTCTCTTGTTGTATACAAATATGACAAAGTGGAAAGTGATGCAGACGGTGTGTGCACATCAAGCAGCAAGATAAAACCTCAGCGCTGTGCGCAAATGCATTTAACCCTAAACCAGCGTGTCTCAACCTTTTTTTTTTTTTTCAGTCACGGCACCCTTCAGAAGTATGCAAATTCTCAAGGCACCACCATATAAAATATACGCAGTCACGCTGACCATATGCTGACCCTGGCAGTGACGTTGTGACATGGGAAAGGGGGCCGTGAGACACATTTCGATGATGCATGAGGTGGCGGTGATCTGCATTAGTGTAACTATCGTTTTTTGGAATTTTAATTCATTTTATTTATTTCAATGTTAGAATATATAATTTTTTGATGGCACCCCAGTTGAGAAAGGCTGCCCTAAACTCTGACCTCGGTGACATGCCTTGAATGGATTCTGACTCGCTTGCTTTATAGTCCAAAAAAAAAAAAAAAGGGGTAAACAAATGCAAATACAAGTGTTGCCAGGCAAAACAAACCTCGCCCGGCAGTCTGGCCTATTCACCTTACAAGGTGAATCCGTGACCTTGAGTTTGACATGTCAAGGTCAACATTCATGGTGCTAAATGAAAGCCCGTATGGGCCGTTGATAATGGTAATATTTCTCGATCGTCAGCTGTCAGGTTAGAGTCCTGTGAAAATCCATGACCTTGAGTTTGACATGTCAAAGGTCATGGTGGCAAGTGAAAGCCCACATCGGACTTCTTATATGTTGATGTCTGTCATTAACCATTTTAAAGTTATGAGCTTCTGAAAACCCGCGACCTTGAGTTTGACCTTTCAGGGTCACTCCTGGTCAATGGGCCAAATGAGAGCCCATATATGACTTTCTATATGTCGATAATATCAAGTATCTGTCTATCTTGAACCGTTTCACAGTTATGCGCCTCTGAAAACCCGTGACCTTGACCCCTAACCGCTAAGAGGCTGTCCACACGGCAACGGGTTCAGGTGAATCTGATAAAATTGTTTATCGTTTCGGCCTGGCGTCCACACGGCACCGGCGTTTTGGGTGCCCCAAAACGAGAACAGGTTCCAGAGTGGAAAAATCTGGCAACGGCGCCGTTGCGAAGTCGTCTGGATGAGTAGAACGGATTTGTTTACGATGACGTCACAACCACATGACTAGAACAAGCAGCACTCTCGCGGTTTTGTATGAACCACTGCATTGCATTCACTTTTGTATACAGCTTTTCTTTTAAATAAACAAGTAACTGAACCATTTCTTGAATTTCTTTTTTTTTTTTATTGGATAAGACTGCTTTTCAAAATGTTCACACACAATATAAGTTATATAAATTATATAAAAATGCTTTTCAAAATGTTCACACAATAAGAAAATTAAGTTATATAAAACTATGCACACTAATAAAACTAATTTGTACACACAGAAGGCACGATTTCCTCGTGTAGTCGCAGCCATCTTCTTGTTGTTGTGTGCTTGTTCCTGTGAGTGCTTCACGCCGGGTAGAAGAAGGGGTTTATGCGCATGCGTCCTACTTCTTCTATTATTCTGGTGTCCCCGATGGGACCGTCTTACAGCGCGCGTAGAGGTGTGGGATGTGTATTGCATCGTTTTCAGCAAGTGTTGCGTTGCCATATGTACCTGATATTTTACTGATCCGTTACCCATGTGGACGCGATATATATATATATTTTTTAATAACATGCCGTTGTCGTGTGGATGTAGCCTAGGAAAACTGAGAGAGACCCCCCCATCATGTAGCATACGGGTTGTTTTACAATCAGGGTACGCAAGCTAAAAATCACATTTAACACTTATTATCTTCAACATCAAAAGGCTTGACTAAATAAACTTGGTTGTTTATTGTAGCCCTGTGATAGCTCTATTTACCATGCAAAAAAAAAATTTGGTGATAACGTTATTTTTGGTGAATGTATGGCAATGTGTCATATTTAGCAAAATTACTCGTGTCATTTAGAAAAAGTGCTTTTTTGACCACAGGTAGCTCCAAAAGGGATGCACTTAAATCATTCTTTATACCATAAAACAAATATTTGGTTCCATATCATTGGAAACATAGTTAAGTTTTAATGTTGAATGCCAGTAAGTTTTCAGACTATTTTGATCAAATTAGTATGTAATTGTGTCAAAAAAAAGTCCTCTCCGAGACAGCTAATTTTTCAATATAAATAACATATCTAAAATGATTATTTTCATCCTAAAATGTGGTCAAGATATTGGGACATAAATATTAGAGACAACTAACACAAAGCTTACAGCCTTATATTTAAAAGCACTATGGAAGTAGTGGATTCTGAATTGTCAAAAAAAAAAAAGTCCTCTCCGAGAATCACTTCATTTGTTTCTCCCAGCCCTGCTTAAAGCTACACTTAATCTTCTTTATCTTATAGCAGATTACACAAAACTACCATACACACGTCAAAAAATGACCTGAAATCTGTTCTTTAACTTGTCCTTCACTTAAAAACTGGTACAAGAACCAGTTTGAATCAATTTGAATTTTGGACCCCTGTGACACAAACTTTGTACCCTGATTGTAAAACAACCCCGAAATCAATGGAAACAGAATTGAAAGATGAATATTTTGGGTTTGAAGTAAATATGATCAATATGAAGGAAGCTATTAGAGGAAAAAACATGATTTTGACCTTTTTGGTCACCTTGACCGGATGACCCTCAAAATGTTGGTGGTTCTATTTTACCCCTTTTCCACCAAATCAGTTCCAGGGCTGGTTCGGGGCCGGTGCTGGTGCTGGTTCACAACTCGTTCAACTTGCGAGCCAGCTGAGAACCAGTTTGCTTTTCCATCACTCGCGGTGCTAATGGTGATGATACACGAGGCAACTTTTTGGGCAATGTTGCTGGCAACGGGCAACTAGGTGAGACACAGGGCAACTAACGATGGGCAACAACAGTTAGCAACAGCAGTTTACAGTTAGCTAAAAAAAAAATCGATGTCTTAATTTTTGCTGTGACCATTTAATCAAGCTGTCTGTTTTTTAGAGCTTTGGTGAGGTAAATTCCTCCATATAGAATATTAAAATAACAACTTACCGGCGTAAAAACAGATGAGGAGTCTCTCCATCTCTTCACTCCACTGACACTGAGCGGCCGCCATATTTGTTTGAAATTTCTGATCCGAACCTCACCGGAGGTCACATGACTCGATACTCGCGTTCTGATTGGCTTATCTCAAAAAGTTGCCAGAGATTATCAAAACCATTCAGAAAGAAACAATGTTGCCCAATCTCAATAGAAAAGAGTCAAAACGCAATTGCCCGGCAACATTGCTCAGCAACATTGCCCAAAAAGTTGCCCCGTGTATCATCACCATAAGAGAAGACACGTCATTACGTCGTTGTATACGTCAGTTACGTCGCTATGTTTGCATAAACCTTGGCGCGAATATCGAAGCAAAAACAACACGGAAGCAGCAACAACAACAACAATAATAATAATAATGGATGACTTCGCATTTGTACAGCTGCTGCTTCTCGTCGCTTAAAAATGGCGATCTTTCGCGGTCTTGTTATTGTTGTCGGTCTTAACAACTCCGCCCCCCGCTGACGTAAGCGGTTCTTTCCTCTGGCCCAGCAGAGAGTTGGTGCTAGCCTGGAACCGGATTTTCTGGCCCCAGAGCCAGTTCTTTGTCAGTGGAAACAGAAAACCCGGTTCCAAACTAAGCACTGGCCCCGAACCAGCCCTGGAACTGCTTTGGTGGAAAAGGGGCATTCGAGACCAATGCCCATCATGAAGATTGGTCCAGCCGTTTTCCTGTAATGTTGCAGACAAAAAAACAAAAAAAAAGAACCCCGATTGAAAACAATACCTCTCACCACTTACTCTATAGCAGGCGAAGTAATAACACACCTCCACATCATTTTTTTTTTTTTTACTCTCCATGTAAGTGTTCTACAAGGTTGCATGCTCCTATATTCACTCTTCACCCATCCACATCATTAAATTTGCACATAACCCCACCATCCTCAGCTTAATCTCCGACTACAGCAAGCATGCGTGAAGAAGTGCTGAACCTGACCAGGTGACATTTCGAAAGCACACCAACAAGACTGAGGAGGAACAGCGTCTTCCCCCGAGCTGTTTTCCTCACCTGTCATAACGACTCTAAAGTGTGTGGTGGGGTTTACATTAGACCGTATCAGCGGATCATCAGATTAACGTTTTTAAAAACGATTAGCGTGCACACAGCAACGCCAATACACGATTCGCGTGCACACAGCAACGCCAATACACGGATACGCTAATCACATGACTAATTCGGCACGCAAGTTGAAATGTGTCAGTGCAGCTCATCGCTTCCTCCTCAGCGGCTGCGCTCCAAATCACTCCGCCCTGAACAGCGAGTGCCCTCTGGAGGGTGCGCACTCTGGCCCTGCGCAGCTCACAGAGCACACGAGTGAAGCGCACGAGCAGTGATTCGGGACTGAGCCGCTGTGCGCATATCACTTACCACTTGCAAGTGGAAGGATGGCAAGCCTAAAGACAATCATAACTACACAATGGGCAGTATTTGCAGTATTTTCATACTTTTATACTCTTTAATGAAAGGTGATACAAGGCGGAAGTCCGCGCCGTTTTTCAGCAGTCGTGTCACATGACCAACGCCAGCGAATCAGGAAGGTGGATGTCACAGTGACGTTGTCCAATGACGACGCCAGCTAGAGCTCAGCACAGCGTATCCGCGTATTCTCAATGTTTACACAGCACCGGACCAGACACGATCTGGATTGAATACGTGGACGCTGGCGGATTCCCGTTTCCTGGCGTTTCCAGGCGTTTTAATGTAAACGGACAGTGCATCCGCGAAGAAAACGAGACAGATACGGTCTAATGTAAACTTGGCCAGAGTGTACATGATAATTTTGTGTTTATGTTTGTTTCTTTCTCTCTCTCTTTTTTTTAAATGCCTTTAGGACTGCCAGACCCCTTTGCTAAAGTAGTGGTGGATGGTTCTGGTCAGTGCCACTCGACAGACACGGTCAGGAACACACTGGACCCGAAGTGGAACCAACACTATGATCTGTAAGTCAGCCACTTTTCTGCCGTTTTCCCATCTGAGGCATGTTTGCTTTCTTAGAGGTGGCGTTTATTAGGTCCAACTCCAATCATTGGCCTTTTAATCAGGTCCATCTGCCATATAGATGCTAGATGTATAGTCTGTTGTGTATAGGATGTAGGGATGTTAACCGATGACCGATGGTTGACCGAATCAACGTCAAACCGGTTACTTTTTTTTTGGTTGTCGGTTAAAAAAAAAATCAGTCGTTTTGAAGCTGCCGATTTTGGAGCGGAGAACCTGGAATTCTGTGTTGTAAACGCTTGGGACATGCCATGCGGTGTAAGGACGACAGCTGACAAATCAGAAACACCCATTCAGTCATGTCCCGCCCTCCCGCCCCAGTTGAAGACAGCTGCCACTCGGCGAAAGAAAAGTCTCAGTGTTGGATTACATTTTACTACGATGTTAACCAGGTACGCAACATCAAGGAAATTCTTGACTATCAAAGAAACAAGAACACGGCGCATGAATGAAATCGACGGTTGATTAGTCTGGTGAAATATTAATGTCAGCGTAATAATAATAATACGCAAGATCTGAACTAAACCTGGTTACTCACTGATGTTACTTAGCATCAGACAGTTGCTATATTAGCTTAGCGGCTAATCAGCTCAGCTCCAGCTATCCCATTCCCAATGGCTGTGCACAATTAGCAGCCATGTAACCGTAATATCAGTAGCTGGAAAACAATTGCAGTATGAGGTCTCTGTGGCTCACTTCGAAGAAAAGTGCCGAGTCCGTAGCAGCACGCAAGATCAACACACAGCCTGCTGCAGTTAACTGTAAACACCAGGGGCCGTATCGCTAAAACGTCCTATCTTCAATGAAAAGTTAAGATGGGACAAGTGGGATTGTTTTCAATAGGCTACTCAATGCAAGCACCGGTAGTGACCGAGCTAAAGCTTGCCGCTTAGAAAGTGACGGCAATTTATTGAGAACATGTTCACACTGATATTTTTAATACCAAGTTGCAACTTAACAAAAGTGCGTGCCCCTTGCTGACACGGCCGCAGACACAGACCCGGGTGGAGAAGGACAAGGAGGAGGGGTCGAGGGGGGATTTCACGCTTCTCACGATGTCTCTAAGCTGGAGCCATTTGTCCTCCGCTCCAATACAAACCCCTCGACATCAGTGGCGCGTTTGACTAAATCACTACGTTCAGACTGCAACCTGAAACGACCCATATCCGATTTGTTGTGAAATCCGATTTTTTTGTTAGGCCGTTCACATTACCAATTATATGAGACTTGTATGCGATCTCCAATATGAACGGAAAACGACCCAAAAGTGTCCCGCATGCGCAAATTGACACGTAATAAGCACATCTACGGAATACGTAAACCAAAAAAAAAGCGCACTCTTCAAGTTTGCAAGTAAAGCATGGAGATGAGGCGAGACCTGGCGATGTGGCGGCGGCGGAACTCGCACAATAATCTGATTAATGTGGGCAGCAGACTAATGAGACCGAAGGTGTCAAATTACTGGAAATTTCCAGAACAATCTTGTAATACAGGATGATTTAACATCCAGGTCCCTACCAAATCCACCATTAGCTTGATCAATTCTATAAAAGTCTATTTAAATTCTGAAAACTGTACAAATGTTGTTGTTTTCCACCAAAGAGGCGGGATTAGCCAACGCAGAATAGTGACGTTTGTCTCTTGTTGATGACGTGTCGGTCGCATGAATGCGACCTGTCCGGTCAGACTGCAGTCGCATGTGAAAATAACGGATATGCATCGGAATTAGGACCACATATCCAAGCGGCCTGGGTCGCATGTGAAAAAAATCGGATCTGTGTCGTTCAGATTGTCAATAACAAATCGGATACAGGTCGCATATGGGCAAAAAAATCGGATATGGGTCGTTTCAGGGTGCAGTCTGAACGTAGTCTATGTTTCGCGCTGTAGAAAAGGTAATGTGAGTGGAGGGCAGCGACTGGGACTGAATGTGCGGATGCTCGCAGTTAGATTTAGAATAGATTCTAATAATTCCAATTCTAGAATTTTAAACTCATAGGTTAACCGACTTTAACCGGCTAATGAGGCTCGGTGGTCGGTCAAGATTTTTTTTTAGTTTTCGCCATCCCTAATAGGATGTCCAGCCCACACTACATTAGAAAAGGGCCATCATGGGACCACCACTGAGCAAGGACGCGTTATCCTAATGGGCTTCATAGGCAGCTGCCCGGGGCCTCGGAGGTAGCGAGATCGGAAAATATGAAACGATATTTTCAGAAGTTTTGATCATATTGATAACATTTTTGATGCATTTCGCCACCCGTAAGGAAGCCCACCTTGTCCCGTCGCATAAATCACCCGTCGTTGTCAATACGATCACTGTCCACCATGTCTTCACACGCTACGCCAGCTTGAGTTCAATGATTTAATTCATGACTTTGCTTTCCAGAAAAGTAGGAAAGTGCCCTTGTAAGTTGACCCATGGCTGTCAAACTGAATGCGCAAAGCTGTGTGCCACTGCTGTTTGGGACATTACGTGTGTGAAAGGATGAAAGGTTTCACATAGCCGAACATTTTGAGATTTATTTCTGAGAAGCAAGATATTTTTCTTTCTTTGTTATCGCTCTGTTTTCACAAGTTAAAAGTCGCCTGGATTCCAAAATGAAAACGAACGGTTATATCCCAAATGAATGTTCTTGTTCTGAATACTAAAGAAACTGTTGTAGGCCGAGGTTATGTTCTTGACATGTTGTTCATTGACTCACTCATTCAAAGGCTTCATGAGGCTAAACTTTAGTTAACCAGACTTGTTAACCGTGATGTCTGATGGATTTTTTCACCATGCAACTGCCTATTTCACCATTGCTTTTTCTCAATTAAATAGGTGTTGATGGATATAAAGTTTTATCGTTCAATAGTATTTCTAATTGTGCCACTGTCAGTAAGTTAGACAGGCACCACGGGCGATTGCTCTAAGACAACGAGGGAGGCTCAGCCTCCTCTAAAAATGACAAACATCGTGTAGGATGAATTGCGCTAGGCTTATGTTATAGCCGACCTTATAACATTGCTATTTCAGATCCAGAAATATATGTGCTCAACCCAACTACAGTGCGAAATCATTCCCTTATAACTTTAATGTGTGTGTGAGTTTTTCCCCCTCGTGACAGCGCGATGCAGCGCAGCCTCAGTGGACTTCAATGGCATTTGGGAGCTCTGCGCTTTTCAATCTCAAAATGCAAGAAGGTTATTGGACAAATACTGCGAAAACGCCCGCCCACGGACTCCCAGCCTCACATGGGAGGGACATGGCAGTTTCCGTGAGGAGACTGGTGATTGGTGAAAGCGGACGGATATTTTCTTTGATTGACAGCTCGTTTCAAATATAGACAGGCAGCGGTGAATTTCAGTTCAGTCCCATGCGGATTCGCAAGTGCTGTGGTGTATTGTAAGAGCTCAGCTTACATTTCGATTTCATTCATTACATACGGTTTCTACCAGCGTTTTTAGTTTGTATATATTTTCATTGTAAATAAAGTGTAAATATAGTGTTGTCAAGTTTGCTATCTTAGTTCCAGAAATTTCGTTTATTTGAGTGACTGAACTTGAACTTGAGGGGGCTAGTCAGCTAGCAAGAAAGCTGCGCACGGATGCCAAGCATTGCTGATTTAATTTTGGCGAAGCCATTTGCCAGTCTTCCTTTCGAGGAAAAAATTAAAATTAAAGAGCAGGGTAGACCAACGCCTCAAACTGACTTGGTGAAAAAGGTAGGGAATAATACTCGTTCCTTTCAGCTCTCCTGGTACGAGAAAGTGAATTGGCTAACAGCAAGTGACCCACATCAACAACAGTAAATAGGCTACTTTAGTAATATGTCATGGATGGACCAAAAATATAGAATCTATTTAAAATGTTTATGCTGAGTATATTATATTGGAATATATATTTTTCTGGATATGAATTAAACACAGCTACAATTTGGAAAACATTTTTAAACAAAAACACAGCCGAGAACATTTCACACTACAGACCTGGATTAAAAGTGAAGGGTTATCAAAATTGTCAATAAAACATTTCTCAGTCAAAATAAGTAAAATATAGGGAAAGTGTCATTGAATGAAATGTGTGGCACCCAGCTCTGTTTGGCTCCCCAAGGTCAGTGCTTGTGCCTATTCCAGAACACTCTGCTGTTACTGCTGAGGTTCCTGACAAAGAGCTGCTTTCAATAATGATCAATTTTTGAACAACATGCCACAATTTTAAAATATAAAATGTTAAAATATACCCCCCCCCCAACACCACCATCATGTATATTGGACAGGAGGCTAATGGGCCAAAAGAACCTGTTATTTCACAGTTTGTGACGCTGCCAACAATCAGCCAGATCAGAGGCAAGAGTATGGGCAAAATTGATGTTTTTTCTTTTAAAATCTGGAAATATCGTAACCGACCAGCCTCCCCTGTTTGAAAGACTACCAGCCGCCACTGACAGGCACGTCTGAAGGGGTGAATTTGCTGAGCGTAGTTGACAACAGGCGGGGGTGGGGCCTCGGGGGTGTGTCTGCCCAGGGCCTCGGCAAGGGTTAACGCGGCCCTGCCACTGGGCAGATATTACTTCAGAGGCGGATATTTCACATTAGAGAACCGGACCTTTACTGGTGTCTAAAGGGGGTGAGGGGTTGTGCATAGGGACAAATGGTTGTGCCATCTCAGGGTGATGAAGGGTATTATGTATAACTGATTATACCACAGGGCTGCTGAATTCGACATTCTGATTGGTCAGGAGGTGTTGATTAATTTTCTCTGACAGCAGTCTGGCTGCATAGCGACGCACGTTTTATTAACCTGCTGAATGTAATACATTCATCATTTCTATATTAACAGCTAATTCACAAGGACATGTATGGTAACCACTCCACTCCATAGAACTTTAAAACTAAGCATAAACAGTTTATACAGCATTTATGGAAGGAGTCTCCAGTGTCAGCACTTGAAAACGGCATGCTTTCTGCCAAAACACAATTTATTATCAGTATGTAGTTGCATGATTGGATATATATTTTTTTTAATTCCAGGAAATGTTTCCTTGATCAGCCTTGCTAATGTGTTGGCAGCTCGTATATTTGTGGCTAAGAAACATTCCTTTATGAAGACGTATATAGCAGGAAATCGAACCGTAATGCAGAATCGAACAGTGAACGTTTCAGCAGCTGTTGCTGTTCAGAGCCCATGTTTATCGAGCGTGTCTTCTGAACACTCTTGAATTTCGGACTCGGACGTGTTTTTAGAGAATTCCTGGGAGGACCCAAAGGCCCTGCTGGCAGCAAAGTTCATTCCAGCAAGAGAAACTATGTGCTTGGCTTTTTCTCTGTAACTCTCTGTTGGGAACATATTGAGTGTTTTAGGCTGTGTGTTTTTAAACATGGAATTATCTCACCAGTTAGAACAAAGAAAACGGAGAAACAAATGTCGGTTCTGGCTACTACAGCATGACTAACTATAACGTGCGTTTATCATAGCACGATAGCAAGCAGTATGGCATGTTTTCATCTCATCTCATTATCTGTAGCTGCTTTATCCTTCTACAGGGTCGCAGGCGAGCTGGAGCCTATCCCAGCTGACTATGGGTGAAAGGCGGGGTACACCCTGGACAAGTCGCCAGGTCATCACAGGGCTGACACATAGACACAGACAACCATTCACACCCACATTCACACCTACGCTCAATTTAGAGTCACCAGTTAACCTAACCTGCATGTCTTTGGACTGTGGGGGAAACCGGAGCACCCGGAGGAAACCCACGCGGGAGAACATGCAAACTCCACACAGAAAGGCCCTCGCCGGCCACGGGGCTCGAACCCAGGACCTTCTTGCTGTGAGGCGACAGCGCTAACCACTACACCACCGTGCCACCATGGCATGTTTTAAAAAAAAAAAAAAATTGGCAATGCAACAAAATAAATACATCATTACGTGCTATGTCATGAACGCATAAATGACTTGCGACACACAGACTCGTGAACGGAGCTTGATGTGTTCCTGGTTGAAATACATGAACATTAGGCTTGGCACGGTTATGGGAAAAAAACCGAACCGTACGATACGCCTGTTGCGGTGCAATACGCGTATAAACCGCGGTACCCCTATTTAAGACGTTCGCAAAAAAAAAAAAAGCCGAATGCCCGTATGAAACCACGTGGTTCTCTTTCGCGCGAACAGGGGTGATAGCGTTCCGGCGCCGCGGTATGCCGGAAATCCCTTTACTGTCTGTCTGCGCATCTCAGAATGACACAGGATAATGGGCGAACTAGATTTTTTTTTTTTTTTTCTGGCAAGGGGAGGGGAGGTTTGTTTTAAACAGTGCAGTGATTGGTTTTATTGCAATATTTTATATTGGCTGTGTGTGTATTTTGTTATAAATCGTTCTAAGAATACAGTGGCACTTTAAGATTAGATAAGAAATCCAGCCATACGTTTCAAAACACTGCACTTTAATTCCAAGTGAAAAAATACATCCTCACTCTCAGGGATTAGAAGAGTTTTTGATTCGGTTTTTGTATATAGGTGGTTGGTTGGTCGCCACATAAAAGTTTAAGTTTTAACACACACCTCTGTTCAGAAGTAAGCTTTAAGAACTCATTTTTATTTCTTCCAATTATGAAAACTCTGTATGTGACAAAAGACACCTGGTTCCTCTAGATGCCACAACATGGCAGCAAACACTCCTGACACTTTGTATAAATACTGTAGTAAATAAAAAAGCTGTTGAAATCATCCATGTCTTCCCGCTTGCTGTTTCAAAATACTACCTGGCTTTTCATCAGAGATTGTTCATAAAATGTGCTTATGTCAACTCAAACTCAGTTTGTGCATGATTATTTCATTGTAACTATAATTTTAACCTCTCTTAAATGCTGTATCCTAAACTATGTTTACTTAAGGTAAATAGTAGGCTATATGCCCAAATACAGAGTACTTAAGATTTAAAAAAAAAAAAAAAACGCAATACGTACCGAACCGCAGACCTCAAACCGCAATACGTACCGAACCGCGACTTTTGTGAACCGTGCCACCCCTAATGAACATGGCCCATACCTATTCCACCTACTGCCTCGAGAAGTGCAGCTGCATCCCCCTCACCCTTGCACTGAGAACAGGTGGGTGCAGTACCCCAGAGAAAAAGGCAGTCTGCACCATGTAGTCCCGTGTGCGTCTGTGCCTGTTGTCTCAAGGGTGCTCTGGCGTCTTCTGTCTTTTCAGGCTGAGTGGTCAGGTGACCTCAAGCTGCTCTTACAACCAGAGTGAAACCCTTGTAAAGCACACGGGAAGTAATTTGGTCTTGACGTACAGTATCAGTCAAAAGTTTGGAGACCCCTTCTAATTCAATGCTTTTTCTTTCTTTCTTTTTTATTAATTAAAAGACACTTCATGTCTTAAAGGAGAACTGAAGGCAAAAATTTTTTTTTTTTTTAATTACCAAAATTCTATTTCTCTCATTTTATTAAATATAGTACCGTATTTTCTGGACTATAAGCCGCTACTTTTTTCCTAGGTTTTGAACCATGCGGCTTATACAAAGGTGCGGCTATTCTGTGGATTTTTCTTCCACCGCTAGGGGCGCTCTAACCGGAAGTAGAATCAAAAATAAGATCGACGAAAAATCAATGCAAAGAAGAATTAGCAGATCTTTAGCAGATAGAACACGCACGACAAATTACTAACTGGTAATTATTTTCAAATCCAGCGAAGATGATTAAAGTGACTTGTGGTTTCAAACACAGGAGAAATGAAGGTAAATAAATACCGGTTATTTTCTCTTGGTTCTGTTCCGTTTTAATCAGCAAAGTTGCTGCCGTGTTAAAAGGCACTGTTCGGAAAGAATCTGTTCAGGTAAATACATGTACATGTAGATTTACAGTACAAAATCGTTCTGTACATGCAGTAAATATCTAATTTTTCAACATAGATATCTGCGGCTTATAGCCCGGTGCGGCTTGTATATCTTTTTTTTAATTTATTTTTTTAAAATAGAGCGGATGCGGCTTATATACAGGTGCGCTCTATAGTCCAGAAAATACGGTAATGCCTTTTTGATAGCTGCAGTATTTTGTCACTGCTATAGCAAGTTATGAGCGTTTGAAATGCGCTCTGTAATATATCAGTCCATATGTCAAAGCAGCAGCCGTAAACGCGATTCATCGAGACCTGTGCGAGACATCGTAGGACAGAAGTAAAAGTCAAAAGACGTGCGCGCTAGGGTGCATCAGTTGCCCTCACTTTCATAAAATCTGATGCATTTTTGTTTATTTTCACCAATAAAGACATCCTGTAAAATGTTTTGACCATATTCAAAAGTCTAATGGTGGCACCATGAGGTTCATTTTTTGGCCAAAAAACGCTTATTTTACGTTTTCGCGTAAGGTTTGAATCACAATGTTGGACTCCGTTTATTGATTTCTTGTGACCCAGAGATCATGTTAAGAACCTTTGCAAGGGATTGAGAAGCATTAATGTGATTCATAATACATTTGTATTGTTTAAAAGTAGTTGAACAATGATTCAATGAACAGCTAAAACTCAAACTGTGCTTGATGATATATTTAGAATATGGACTAAAAATGTGTATCTAAGATGTTTGGTATACTCTATAAGGTGCCATAATGTTTCATGAAAAGTGATCGAAATTTTGTCATAAAATAGCAGCTTTTTCCATAACTTTGAGCTCCTGGTGCCACCATTAAACTTTTGAATTTTGTCAAAATATTTCACCCAGGCCATCCTTTAAAAAAAAATCCGTTTCCTGTCCACCGGGTGAGCAAAAAAATTTTCAGTCAGGAGGGAGGGATTTTTATTTTTTATTTTTTTTAATATATGGATGGATAAGAAATCGCAATGCTGTTTGCTTTTTCTTTCAGTACTTTTTTATTACAAAAGCAGACACATTTAATAAAATGACAGTTTAATCAACTGAAACTTGTACAAAAACTTTAAGTTAGCATTTTAAATGCTGACTGCAACATTTGCAAAACTTGTACAAAGGTACTTAAAATGTCCGACACACGGACTTTTTGTAGTTCTAAATCGAGCGTTAGGCCTAGTTCGGATGAAATTACACTATTAAAATGATCACTGAATGATTTGTTTTTCTGAATCTTTACTATTTTGTTGTTCGCTAGAATACCATTTTGCGATTTCACGCTTAAGCAAATGTTTGAAAACTCCGGATCTCCTTCCTTCATGGTGGCTGCCATTTTTTTTGTGCCGCACGGCGCATGCGCAGAGCTGATTCGATTCTATATTCTGCGTGGAATGCAGGGCTTTCCACAAGCTGACTTCACAATTAAGTCCAGCCGGCTACTTTAATGACTATTATTTTTGTAGCCCACAGGCTCTACATATTAATTTTCGATTTTAATAAAATTAAATGTTTATCTAACGGACTGACAATAATGTCAAACTGAACCGCACTCATTTAAGTTGTGATTCACGCTGTTTGTACCGATAATAACCACAAATTCCCCGCAGACTTCGTTGATCAAGGGAGAGTAACTCATCCGCGGCCCCGACGTGCGGTGTGCGCGCGCGCTCGGCGGAGGCGGTAGTATGTCGGGGCTGTCGGAGGCGACATCGGCGGGAACAGAAGCGGAGATGACGCTTATTTTGTCTCCGGTAAACCAGTCTTCTCTGGTTCAATTACGTGCTGGCATCAAAAGACACCGTTGGTTGTAAATAAACCCAAACTGAGTGGTTGGAGTGTATTTTCATACACAAATGGAGAAATGTTCGCTGAGTGTGTAATTGTGTAGCCCCCACTGCAGACCGTTGTCGTTGTTAATTCATAGCATGCTCAGCTGCGTGAATGTGTCATGCACCGAAAATAAGAGATTTACAAGCCAGGAACGCCTCATGATGCAATACGCAAGAAAAGAAAGAAGATTTACTGCCATTTTACTTTGTATTTGAGTAAAGTGAATGAATAAATAAATGGTCTGTGGAAAATACATTTAATCCTGGGAACTGCGTGCACAGGAGTTTATTTTGTGTTTACGCCGCCCCCCTCCCGGCTGGCTACTTATTTGTCATGGCTGGCTAGTATGAGCCTTAGTGGAAAGCCCTGGGAATGCGGAAATGTCAAGTTCTGGCGTTTAAAAAAAATGTAACCGCACAAACGGCACTCACCCGGCCGGTAGACCGGAAACAGAACATTTTTTTAATAATGGCCCCAGTGTGTTTTCTTACCAAAAGGAACATAAAAACAAAAATGCATCATGATCGGAGGAACTTTTCATTTTTAGGGGGCGACTGATGCATCCTAGTGCGCGCGCCCTCTTTCGAATGCTGATGTAATCAAGCTGAAAGTTTTGTTTGTTTTGATAGCAATCAGGAAAGTTTGAAAAAAGTAGGCAGTAATCGTCATTTAAACTTGTATTTGTGCAATACTTTGTTTGAAAAACGGTTTTCAAAATTGCGGCGCTGACGCTTCACATTTTCAAAGTCTCGCACAAGTCTCGCGAAGATCGCGCGGATGAGCGACACCTGCCGTGGACCAAACGAACTAAATTCAATATGGCTAAAAACCAAACAGACTAATAAGTATAATATTTAATTGCAATTAGTTGCCAATACGAGTCACGATATAAGGCTACTAAAACCGAAAACGTAATTGAATGACACGTTAATTAAGAAATAAAGCAAGTTTAAAAATGACTTTAGTTCTCCTTTAAAGTAATGATGGATGTCGTTTCTCTTTACTTAGTTGAGCGGTTCTAGACGTAACATGGATGAGGGCGATTGTTAGGTTTTGATCGGTCTGTACCGAAGAGATTCTGCCTCACGGATCGATCCGGGAGCAGTCGGTCACTGATGCAGCTGTTCAGAGATGTTTCTCAGTTTATTGTAGGACAAACCGGAGTATATACACGGAGTGCAGAATTATTAGGCAAGTTGTATTTTTGAGGATTAGTTTTATTATTGAACAACAACTATGTTCTCAATCAAACAAAAAGACTCATAAATATCAAAGCTGAATATGTATGGAAGTTAGAGTGGGGTGTTTTTAGTTTTGGCCATTTTAGGAGAATATGTACGTGTTCAGGTAACTTTCACTGTGCAGAATTATTAGGCAACTTAATAAAAACCAAATATGTAGCCATTTCACTTATTTATTTTCACCAGGTACACTGATATGACAACTCCAGATTTGCAGATAAACATATCTGACATTCAAACACAAAACAAAAACAAATCAGTGACCAATATAGCCACCCTTCTTCATGAGGACACTCAAAAGCCTTCCATCCATAGATTCTGTCAATTTCTTTATCTGTTCACGACCAACATTGTGTGCAGCAGCAACCACGGCCTCCCAGACGCTGTTCAGAGAGGTGTACTGTTTTCCCTCTTTGTAGCCCTCACGTTTTATAACGGACCACAGGTTCTCTATGGGGTTTAGGTCAGGTGAACAAGGGGGCCATGTCATTATTTTTTCACCTTTCAGGCCTTTACTGGCTAGCCACGCAGTGGAGTATTTGGACGCATGAGATGGAGCGTTATCCTGCCTGAAAATCATGTTCTTCTTGAAAGATGCTGACTTTTTCCTATACCACTGCTTGAAGAAGGTTTCTTCCAGGAACTGGCAGTAGGTCTGGGAGTTGAGTTTGAGTCCATCCTCAACTCGAAAAGGTCCAACAAGCTCGTCTTTGATGATACCAGCCCATAGCAGTACTCCACCTCCACCTTGCTGGCGTCCGAGTCGGAGTGGAGCTCTGTGCCCATTACTGATCCAGCCACAGGCCCATCCAGAGTCACTCTCATCTCATCAGACCACAGCACCTTAGAAAAATCAGTCTTAAGATATTTCTTGGCCCAGTCTTGACGTTTTATCTTGTGTGCCTTACTCAGTGGTGGTCGTTTTTCAGCCTTCCTTACCTTGGCCATGTCCCTCAGTATTGCACACCTTGTACTCTTTGACACTCCAGGAATGTTGCAACTCTGGAATATGGCAGAACTGGATGCTAATGGCTGCTTGTTAGCTTCACGCTTGATTTTCCGCAGATCATGTGCAGTTATTTTGCGCCTTTTTTTTTCCCCGCACGCTTCTTTCAACCCTGTTGACTATTTGCAATGAAACGCTTGATTGTTCAGTGATCACGTTTCAACATCTTCGCAATTTCAAGAGTGCTGCATCCGTCTGCAAGACATCTCACAATTTTATACTTTTCAAAGTCTGTCAGATCTCTCTTCTGACCCATTTTGCCAGAGGAAAAGAGGTTGCCTAATAATTATGCACACCTGATACAGGGTGTTGATGTCATTAGACCACACCCCCTCTCATTACACAGATGCACAGCACCTGATATACTTAATTGGTAGTAGGCTTTCAAGCCTAAACAGCTTGGAGTGGGACAACGTGCATTAAAAGGATGTTGTGGTCAAAATACTCACTTGCCTAATAATTCTGCACTCAGTGTATTCACATTCAAGAGTGTGTTCGATGATGATGAAGTGATTGATGAAGCGAAGTTACCTATGTATAATGTAAATGGGTAAAGCATGGCAGCTATTTACTGTTTGA
The DNA here is from genome assembly GCF_027579695.1 of Neoarius graeffei. Lineage (NCBI taxonomy): Eukaryota > Metazoa > Chordata > Actinopteri > Siluriformes > Ariidae > Neoarius > Neoarius graeffei. Next base: position 16,978,221 of record NC_083572.1, read on the forward strand.
TCTCAAACGCATTAAGAAGGCAAGAAACTAGTGCACTAATTAACTTTTGACGAGGCCCTCCTGTTAACTAAAAAGCATTCCAGGTGACGACCTCATGAAGCTGGTTAAGATAATGCCAATAGTGTACAAAGCATCGTCAAGGTAAACAACGACTACTTTGAAGAGTCTAAAACATGTTTTGTTTCACACTTTTTTACCACATAATTCCATATGCTATTTCATAGTTTTGATGTATTCAGTACAATATGGAAAATGGTCAAAATACAAAAACAACCCTATGGCCCAATCCCAATTCTAATTTCTACCCCTCCCCCTTCCCCTCCGCCTTCCCCTTGGCCCTTCCCCTTGAAACTGAGCTACAAGGGATAGGGCTTGAAATTCAACCCTTACGTATTGGGATAGCCCTTCAACGATCGCATACGTCATCGCGTACCTCCGTCAGCGTTTACGTTAGCAAAACGCGACCAAATGCGTCATTGGCTGCGACCAGCCGCTACAGTCAGAGCCAGAACAGGAATCTCTGCTGGCAGGGTGTGATTTGTTAACTAACACCACTGAATGGGATATCTTTGGCGCTTCGTGCACCACATCCGACAGAATGAGGTGTCAGAACACTCATGTAAACAATAAAAGCGAGAATAACAGAACAAAACGTACGCAGTCAAGCAACCGAAAACAATACTCACTCCCAAAGCTTTTTAGCAGCAGCTTGGATTTCAGAAATCGCTGCTCATTCTCAGCTCAAAAGCGAATCAAGCAGCGTGTTTCCTCTGGATAACAACTTAAAACACGTAAATAATGGAGAAAATACATTTATGACAATCTTTCGCCGCGGGAACCGCCATCTTTCTGAAATCCGCATGAAATCTCGCTGAAATCCGCATGGCATTGTGGGAAATCACTCAAACCCCTTCGTTCGGAGTCAGCTCCAGGAAAATCTCCGTTTGGAGGGGTACAGAAGCCCTACCCCTTCCCCTACCCCTCTGCGTTAACTGGGATTGGGATACCCCTACCCCTTCACGTGAACGCGCAAAATGGAGGGGAAGGGCCAAGGGGTTGGTCCAAGGGGTGAAATGGGATTCGGCCTATGAATGAGTAGGCGTGTTCATACTTTTGACTGGTACTGTATGCGACACTTGTGTTCAGAGTTCTAAAGGACCTCAATGTTAGATGAATTTATTTACAGATCTTAAAAGAATGTGTGGCCACGACAAGTATAGCAATACACATGTTTGTGTCCGTGTGTATCTGAGGTATTGCGTGTATTTATATTGGAAGGTTAAAGTTGGGGTTACTGAGGTAACGGTTATTCTGGTAAGGTTAAAGTTACTGAGGTTGAGGTCAGGGCTGGAGATGTTTAGGTTAGGGTCAGGGTTACTGAGGTTATAGTTAGGGATGGGTCAGATGTTTGGACCACAGAGATTCCATCCATCCATCCATCCATCCATTATCTGTAACTTGGGCAAGCTGGAGCCTATCCCAGCTGGCGAGAGGCGGGGTACACCCTGGACAAGTTGCGAAGTCATTGCAGGGCTGACGCATAGAGACGAACAACCATTCACGCTCACGTTCACGCCTCCGGTCAATTTAGAGCCACCAATTAGCCTAACCTGCATGTCTTTGGACTGTGGGGGAAACCCATGCAGACACTGAGGAACATGCAAACTCCACACAGAAAGGCCCCCGTTGGCCACTGGGCTCGAACCCAGAACCTTCTTGCTGTGAGGCGACAGCGCTAACCACTACACCAGCGTGCCGCCTCACTGAGATTAGAGTTGCTAATAGAGACGCTATTTTTGTTAAACAAATGCACAAGTCAATACAAAATGGCTATTGGCCTTCACAAAAATAGTGGTGCATGTGTCAGAGACCTAAATATTACATTTGGGCGCTTTTTTTTATTTTTTTTTAAATTGTTTACTGTTATTTTGCCTGGTGATTTATGGGAAATCACCAAGCTAGGAGATTCTTACTCATAGCTGCATGGATAATAATGACTCAGCTACAAAAACACAGCAACGACTTCAAGAAGATCAGACTTTTTGGAGTTAATGAGCCAAGACCTGTTTGGCATCTGACGACTTCTTCTTCTTCTTCTTCTTTCATAGGGACAAGGCTAACAACTAATGGATGTCTATTTCACCCATATTCTTCTCGAGTTAGTATGATGTACTGTAGTCTGTAAAAATGAGCAGGATTTTACAGTGTACCTGAACATTGTCATTTGGACAAGTATTTTGCTGAAAAGACTAAAAAGAAATTTGTTTTTAAAAATAAATAAATAAATAAATAAATAAATTTGATTTTCAGTATCCTTTCTAATTCCCTAAAAACCAAAAGTTTCAAGCACTATATATGTCCACGGGGTAACGGGGACATTTAAATGATATATTTTCCCCTTACCCATATACAAATGTAATACATGTGCATATGTTTAATTTCCATACATGTGCATAAGAGGTAAAAACATGTATATAAATAAAACCTATTATAAATTGTTCCAATTTCATATATTGACACTTGCCAGACGGCAGTAGGCACCATTTTTATAATGGTCTTTGGTACGACCCGACCATGAGTAGAACTCGCAATCTCCCGATCGAGAGGCGGACACGCAACCACTAGGTCGCTTGTCGGTGTTTAATACATGTACAAATTTTACTGTGGGTATTTCATATATGTTATAAACTTGTCCTCATATATCTAGAGGATGTATGTATATATGTAATAATAATACATCACCCTAGAGGTAACATTTTTGTATGGCAATATCATTCTTGATATAGGGCCATATGTCATTTATGTTACATTTCCATATGTGTAACTATTTCTTAAATCGCTGATTAAAGACATGTATATATAAAACCCCGATTCCAAAAAAGTTGGGACAAAGTACAAATTGTAAATAAAAACGGAATGCAATAATTTACAAATCTCAAAACCTGATATTGTATTCACAATAGACCATAGACAACATATATCAAATGTCAAAAGTGAGACATTTTGAAATTTCATGCCAAATATTGGCTCATTTGAAATTTCATGACAGCAACACATCTCAAAAAAGTTGGGACAGGGGCAATAAGAGGCTGGAAAAGTTAAAGGTACAAAAAAGGAACAGCTGGAGGACCAAATTGCAACTCATTAGGTCAATTGGCAATAGGTCATTAACATGACTGGGTATAAAAAGAGCATCTTGGAGTGGCAGCAGCTCTCAGAAGTAAAGATGGGAAGAGGATCACCAATCCCCCTAATTCTGCGCCGACAAATAGTGGAGCAATATCAGAAAGGAGTTCGACAGTGTAAAATTGCAAAGAGTTTGAACATATCATCATCTACAGTGCATAAAATATATGCATACAGTGCATATCATCAAAAGATTCAGAGAATCTGGAAGAATCTCTGTGCGTAAGGGTCAAGGCCGGAAAACCATACTGGGTGCCCGTGATCTTCGGGCCCTTAGACGGCACTGCATCACATACAGGCATGCTTCTGTATTGGAAATCACAAAATGGGCTCAGGAATATTTCCAGAGAACATTATCTGTGAACACAATTCACCGTGCCGTCCGCCGTTGCCAGCTAAAACTCTATAGTTCAAAGAAGCAGCCGTATCTAAACACGATCCAGAAGCGCAGACGTCTTCTCTGGGCCAAGGCTCATTTAAAATGGACTGTGGCAAAGTGGAAAACTGTTCTGTGGTCAGATGAATCAAAATTTGAAGTTCTTTATGGAAATCAGGGACGCCGTGTCATTCGGACTAAAGAGGAGAAGGACGACCCGAGTTGTTATCAGCGCTCAGTTCAGAAGCCTGCATCTCTGATGGTATGGGGTTGCATTAGTGCATGTGGCATGGGCAGCTTACACATCTGGAAAGACACCATCAATGCTGAAAGGTATATCCAGGTTCTAGAGCAACATATGCTCCCATCCAGACGACGTCTCTTTCAGGGAAGACCTTGCATTTTCCAACATGACAATGCCAAACCACATACTGCATCAATTACAGCATCATGGCTGCGTAGAAGAAGGGTCCGGGTACTGAACTGGCCAGCCTGCAGTCCAGATCTTTCACCCATAGAAAACATTTGGCGCATCATAAAACGGAAGCTACGACAAAAAAGACCTAAGACAGTTGAGCAACTAGAATCCTACATTCGACAAGAATGGGTTAACATTCCTATCCCTAAACTTGAGCAACTTGTCTCCTCAGTCCCCAGACGTTTACAGACTGTTGTAAAGAGAAAAGGGGATGTCTCACAGTGGTAAACATGGCCTTGTCCCAACTTTTTTGAGATGTGGTGTTGTCATGAAATTTAAAATCACCTAATTTTTCTCTTTAAATGATACATTTTCTCAGTTTAAACATTTGATATGTCATCTATGCTCTATTCTGAATAAAATATGGAATTTTGAAACTTCCACATCATTGCATTCCGTTTTGATTTACAATTTGTACTTTGTCCCAACTTTTTTGGAATCGGGTGTGTAATACTTGAAAGAATTTGCCAGATTTTGAATCAGTAATGCAATCCATTTACTGGTGCCTTTATGGATGTTGAGTTTGTAATAAATATCCAGTTATTTTGTTGTTAGAAACGATAGGAAAAACATTTTTAGACTTGATGCTGAGTATTTTAGCAGGGTGAAGAATATTTCTTGGTGAATTGCTGCTACTTAATTCCCAGTTTCATTTGCTACTATGGTGCGCAATTGATTTTTTCTTTTGTCCCTCTTTCAACAGTTATATTGGTAAGCTGGACTCAATCACCATCAGTGTATGGAACCATAAGAAGATTCATAAGAAGCAGGGAGCAGGGTTTCTGGGCTGTGTGCGTCTCCTCTCCAATGTCATCAACCGCCTCAAAGACACTGGCTGTAAGGCATCAGCTAGCAATTTTAATTTAGCAGAACATTTCCTGAATGCTACGGGTAATAATTTTGATTCCTAGGACATGCAGTCTGTCAGGTTATTGTAACTGTACCTCATAACGTTATGACATTTTTACTTTGCTATGGTGCATTCAGTTGGAATTTGTAAATTCATAATTTCATTGCAGGATGTCAAACATATTGACCGAGTTACAGTCGTGAGAACACTGTTGCTAGGCAACTTTGGATATACTAGAATTATGGACGCCAAGCGTAAGCTACGGCAAACTACTGATTTTAACCCGCTTGGAGCTGCTACTATAAACTACTGCTTTGTGACGAGTTTCTCAAAAGCATCGTAGCACAAAGATCGTTAAATGGTTGAGCGAGCAGCGCTAGTTAAGATGCTCTTAGCATTAAGAGGCTTTTGGGAAACCCACCACTGGTTTGTGTCTGGTTTTTTTTTTTTTTCTTTTCTCCCCTCCCCTCACTAATTAAACCAAATATGGGTGAGATCATTTCGGGGGGGAAAAAAAACTTAATCAAATCCAGCTCTGTCAGGAAAATTTTGTTCAAACGATGCATCACATGTCGTAAGAATATTGTTGGAATGATATTTTCGCAACTTTTTTAACCAAATCTTCTTGGAATATGTTTTGCGGTGTTAGCACTTTTCTGTCAAACAGATGTTTACTCATGAGAATCCATATCCAGTACCAGTCAAAAGTTTGTACACCTCTACTCATTTCATAGGTTTTTCTGTATTGTGACCATTTTCGACATTGTACTACAATACCGAAGAAATCGAAACGATGGGATTACGTGGTAAACAAAAACGTGTTAAACAAAATGTTCCATAGTTTAGATTCTTCAAAATGGCCACCGTTTACATTGATGACGCTTTGTACACTATTGGCATTATCTTAACCAGCTTCATGAGGTAACGCTTTTCAATTAACAGGAGTGCCTCGTCAAAAGTTAATTAGCGCACGAGCTTCTTGCCGCCTTAATGTGTTTGAGATCAAACAGTAAATAATAAAATTACAGTATTCCACATTGTCAAGAACCGTTCAGCTACCGGTAAGTAAAGAGAAACCGCATCCATCATTACTTTAAGACATGAAGTGGATTTTAATTAATAAGAATAAAGCCACTGAATTAGAAGGTGTGTCCAAACTTTTGACTGCTACTGCGCACTCGTGCGCACTTATTCAATACGAGGAGTTCTCTATAGGTTGTAGGGCGGTGGTTCGTGATTAGTCGACTATATAGAGGATTTCGACGTGACGTCACAGGTCACGTGACGCCCCGGTGTCCGCCATTTTGAAGGTCAAGCTAGCTAATGTCAACAACAGTAGCTGGTATGTTACTGTAGCAATGTTTATGTTCAGTCATTTGGATGACTGTTAAAACCTTTCAGTCTCAAGTTTTTCCTTTACTGGATTTACTAGTTTACTGAGCTAGCGCGCTAGCTCGGGCAAGCTGGGAAAAAACTTGAGACTGGAAGGTTTTAACAGTCATCCAAATGACTGAATGTAAACATTGCTACAGTAACATACTAGCTACTGTTGTTGACATTAGCTAGTGCTAACAGCTAGCTGCTAGTGCACTGCTACAACTACACCGACCCTAATAATACAGTTCTTGGTCATTGCCTGGTAACAGCAAATTTATAACGGGCCATGTCTCAACAGACTAAGAAGTTATTTCAATGACATTTAATAACATTTTGTTTATCCTGAGGACCGAAAGTAAATGAAAATGTGAACAAACCTTAGCTGTAATAAGATGGCGACCACCGGCTCCAGGGACGACCCGCTGATGTAGGCATGTTACCCAGCCTGGTTTTTAACGACGTAGGTATACAGATCATGTGGGCCGAAGTCAGGTAAAGACGAGGGCTTGGTGTACTTCCGTACGTCAGTGAACAATCCTGGTGGAAGCAGGTAAACGTCGTTCTCTAAGCCTGCTAACCTCAATTTTTGCAAATACCTCTCCCTCTGCTCGCCCTGTAAATGCCCTACGTCGCTGGATAGTGAAGGTGTTTTCTGCATCTCGCTCCTTTTTCTTTTATGTTTTTTCCCCTGGTATTTCCCACACGCCTGACTGCAGGTCAGGAAGATCACCCGCGCTGCAAAGCCAGAAAAAGATAGCCTGGTAACGTGTACGGATCACGTACACCAGCATCATTGATTTTCTGGTGATATCGCTTCTTACTCGCGTCATCTAGGCCGGATAAAATACTCGACAATGAGACTTCGTCATGATCAACAGTGTATCGCTACCGGTAGTCGCCATATTTGTGACCGTCAAAATGGCGCCGGCTACTTGTTGACATGGCAACAGTCATGTGGGTCGAAAACCTCTATAGGAGACCAAGCTATTACTAGTTATGGTCCAACTTCATCAGTCACCAACATACTGTGTTGATTTTCTTTGCCAGGATTGAGTATGCAGGTTGGAGCTACAATTGTAAGCGGTTAAAAAAAATATATTGACAATCCTTGAATAACTGCATTTAACCAAGAAATACCCAGCTCCACAGTATTCTCAGTTCCTTAGCAAGATTCGTAACCAAATTCAGCATGGGTACTCGAGTATGGTACGCGTTACTTGTTAATGGAAACAACAGATTTGTTACCGTACTGTGTCAAACTGTGCTATAAACAATTGTTTTAAAAGGCTCGTATCTTATTACAGTGTCCTGGCACACATTGGTTGATCATTACATACCATGTCCACGGACATTTCCATTCATACTGATGAAGTCTCGTATGTACACACACACACACACCTCTCTTCAGGGTCTCTCGGGGTGTTGGTGCCAGCCTGACTGGCAAAGAAAGAAAGAGAGGAGGGGGGGGGGGAGGTGGAGGATTGTGGCCAGACAGACTGACTCAATTCTCTCCTTAGGGAGGTGTGTGCATATAGGGTGGGGTACCTGGAAGACATCTGCCCAAACAGCATGCTCCCCAGCGGCCCCAGCTGAACTCTAACACACACACACAGAGAAATTTGGTCAAACAGATATGCACTGTCTGATGATGTGTCTGTATCTGTCTGTCGCTTGCTTCCAGTTGTGTGCGAGAGACAATTCTAGGTAGTACATACATTCGGTTATGAATATCATATCACTGAATACTTAATGCCAGATATTTAGATTTATGATATTTTGATTTGCAATATATGGAAGAACCTTTAATCAGAATGTACAAATTAATGTGAGCTAGCTAGCCAGCGAGCCGATGTTCGTGTGGCTGCCTCTGGATTTCTTTCTGCTCGCCGAGCAAAATTAAACAACACTGGAGCATATTATGTCCAAAATGTCACTTATCCAATATTAATTTCTTGTTTATAGAGCTCGTGCTCTCTCTCTCTCTCTCTCTCTCTCTCTCATATACACTGAACAAAAATATAAACGCAGCACCTAAAGATTTTATTTATTTTGTACATCCGATACTGATTTTTTTTTCTGCCCACATCAAATGATAGTATAGCATACCAGTAAACGTTTTTTGAAAAAAAAAAAGTCCCTCTACTCAAGTTCTGAGCAGTGCCCAGACTTGAGATAATCCATGATCCAGTCGGGTGTGACCATTGCAGACAAAAATTTCACTGAGTAATGCATGTCATGACCATCCTTTATGTGGGGCCAATAAAAGGCCACCCTAAAATGACAAAAATGTTCAAATGTCAAGATGCTACAGATGACCAGAATCAACCGGGAACGAGCCATTGGCATGCTGCAGGCCGGAATGTCCATCAGAGCTGTAGGGCGTCAATTGGGGGTGCTATTCCACGATAGTCCGCCTCCGACGACGATTTCAGCAGCATGGCACCACAGACAACATGCTACATGCACGCAGGCCACGTGTCACCACTCCAGCACAAGACCGGCATATCCGTCTGACCCACCTGCATGATCGGTGCCGGACTGCAACACGGACCGCAGATGAGACCATGGGGAGACACAATCGCAGGGTCAGCAGTCAAACTGTGAGAAACCGACTCGGAGAAGCTGGCCTCCATGCACGTAGACCTCATCGAGGATTGGACCTGACTGCTGGGCGACGACGTTCTCGTCTGGACTGGGCTCGGGCACATAGAAAATGAAAATGAATTTCTATCTGAACATTTGTATATTTCATAAAATATGGACCGCTGCGTTTATATTTTTGTTCAGTGTATATATGTGATATTGCTTGTGGAAATTTTGTATGTAAAATTTTGTATTTCCCAGGCGATCACCCGGAAAAGGTCATGTTGGTTAAGTTTAACACGCGTGGTGGTCAGTGGCAAAAGCAGTCATTCTGTCTCGACATGTCTAAAACCTTGCTCACTAAGTGTGACGACCGCACACCGTCAGTGTCCAGCTTTGACCAAGTTGTTTGATAACTTCGCACTAAGCAAAAGCTTAAAGGGGTACAAAATATAATCTATACGGTTGCTGATGTGACAAAGTAACGTATTCTATCAAATTTATGTACTAGAAAACAACGAAATATCTTGGTAATTGTAAATATAATACTTTATACGCTAAACCGCACAAGAGTCGCCATTTTTAAAAGACCGTGACGTCAGCGCTACCCACTGCACTAGCGGAACTCTCCGAAATAGAGGAGATAAGCGTGTAATCGTGGCGTCGGGCGCATCAAGTGAAAGCGACAGCTCTGTCGAATCATACGAAGAGATCCCGCAAGACACACTGCAAGCAGGCTATGGCTTAGAAGGGTACCAGTTTGAACCTAGGAGAGGTACTCTCGACTCCGGTGATGAAATAAGAGAAGAAAGCTCGGATGACGGCGAGGATGAGACTGATGCTGACCATGGGCATGGCGAGCGTGGGGCAGAGCGTCTACGTGCAGGTGACACGGCGTAGTGCTCGTGCGGAAAACGTAACGTGGAGTTGCTCACGAGTCCAGCAGAATTTATTTGCTGCAATGAGATAGGCGCCACCCGTGGACTTGCGAAATCGTCGCAAGAGGCAGAAACGGGTATTTCACACGTGCTATTCCCAACCTCAATGAGCCAACACAACTGGGCACATACATACGTCATGAGTGTTACGCAGACAAAATGAACGTGCATTCTGATTGGATAAAATTAATATCATGGCGGGCTGTTCAAACTGCGGAAATAGTTTGCTCGAGCTACTTTCAAAACACTAACTTTCCAACCTTAGAACAAAAAACTTTTGTAAGTCTTGAATAAGGTTCGTTAATGTGTGTTTTATTGTTATATTTACTCTATATATTGCCCTCTGTTCCCCTTTAATCAATTCGGTTTGTACGGTAATCAGGTACCAGCTTTCAAAATATTATGTGATGCTTATGTGCTGGAGACAGAAATGTATAGAATTAAATGCTTTTTTTTTTTTCCACTTTTGGGGTTTATGAGAATTTAAAACACGGGAACTTTTCTCATGGTTGCTTGCAAAAGAGGAACGCGTTTCTGTTCCGGGAAGGATGCAGTGGGGGGGGGGGTTTCTTTTCTTTTTAAAAGAAAAAAAGTCAAAATTTCAGAGTGTAGAGGATTTCCACAGGCTGCTGCGCAAATATGGACTGTACATCCCATCCAGTTTGTTTCTTTAATTTTTTTAAGTAATGCCACACAGACTTGCTGATGTGGTTTAGGACACAGTGTGACTTACTGCAAACTTTCAACATGGAAAAAAAATGCAAACTGCATCTCTAAACTAAACGCACAATGAGTAGAAGTTGTGGTCGGGACCTTGTGTACACTTGAGCTTGTGTATTTCGTATTTTTTATTATTTTTTTCCCCCCCGATCCTTTTCCACCTCGTGTGCCATGTCTGAAGGTGGAATTGTCCTGGAAATTGCAGATATACAAATATCCATATGATAAAGTAGTCCCATGTTTGCCTCAGATAGATCTACTATTTTGTAAAATCGTGCACTTGTATAAGTGATCAGATGACACTTGTTATAGAAGATTGTTATGAGGTATGTGTGAATTTGTGGTGTGTAAATTTGCCAGCAGCATCATGTGGTGTTTCTGAGTCACAGGCCGAAACTCAGTCAGGAAGTGTGTCTCACCGCAGATCCTCTTAGCGCCGACACACCGACTCCACCAGCGCGTGCACGCGCACAATGTACATGCACACGGAACAGAAAGCAAAGCAGCACCGTTTTCTAGGAACTCTTGTCCGATTCATTTGGAAGAGAAAACCGCAATGTTGTGCATCTGATGCATCTTGTGTGTCCTTAACCCTGCCTTAGTTTCTGTAGTTTATTCTGATGTGGCATCAGTCGTGTGGTTCATCTGGCAGTCAGGAAAACCGTACTCATCACTAATTAGCTTTGTAAGTTAGAGGACAGGCTATATTAAGGTGATGAATCATTGGTGGTGTAATAACCTTTTATCTTTAGTTGAATTATTTGCTTTATGTGGTGATTTGGAATCGTTCTGATCTTTTGTTTGACAGATCAGAAGCTGGACCTGAACAAGCTCGGGCCAAACAATAATGACACCATCAGAGGGCAGATAGTGGGTGAGTAGAACGTGCACGTGTGTGTGTATATACATGCACGCGCGTGCACACACACACAGACACACACGAATACAGTGCATATGCAGCTACTAATTGAGGGTGTGTCAATCCTGTCTGACTAACCTCAGTACATCAAATATAAATAAAATCCTGTTTTAGTTTCGACTTGTAGGAAACCTCTGACTTGAGAGGAACAGAGGCCACACCTCCTTATGCAGGACATGGAGGCTACACTTCCTTGACTGGGACTGACTGACCGAGGCCACACCTCTTTTATTAGTAGTGATATACAAAGAGGCCATGCTGCCTTTATCGTGACTGACCTGCAGTGTGGCCACACCTTCTTTATTGGGACTGATGGTCAGAGGCCACACCTTCTTTATTAAGATTGGTCAAAGAGGCCACACCTTCTTTATTGGGACTGATAGAGACCACACTTTCTTTCTTTACTGGGACTGATGGTTAAAGAGGCCACACCTTCTTTATTGGGACTGATGGTCAGAGGCCACACCTTCTTTATTGGGACTGATGGTCAAAGAGGCCACACCTTTATTGGGACTGATAGAGACCACACTTTCTTTCTTTACTGGGACTGATGGTTAAAGAGGCCACACCTTCTTTATTGGGACTGATGGTCAGAGGCCACACCTTCTTTATTGGGACTAATGGTCAAAGAGGCCACACCTTCTTTATTGGGACTGATAGAGACCACACTTTCTTTCTTTACTGGGACTGATGGTTAAAGAGGCCACACCTTCTTTATTGGGACTGATGGTCAAAGAGGCCACACCTTCTTTATTGGGACTGATAGAGACCACACTTTCTTTCTTTACTGGGACTGATGGTCAAAGAGGCCACACCTTCTTTATTGGGACTGATGGTCAAAGAGGCCACACCTTCTTTATTGGGACTGATAGAGACCACACTTTCTTTCTTTACTGGGACTGATGGTTAAAGAGGCCACACCTTCTTTATTGGGACTGATGGTCAAAGAGGCCACACCTTCTTTATTGGGACTGATGGTCAAAGAGGCCACACCTTCTTTATTGGGACTGATGGTCAAAGAGGCCACACCTTCTTTATTGGGACTGATGGTCAAAGAGGCCACACCTTCTTTATTGGGACTGATGGTCAAAGAGGCCACACCTTCTTTATTGGGACTGATAGAGACCACACTTTCTTTACTGGGACTGATGGTTAAAGAGGCCATACCTTCTTTATTGGGACTGATAGAGACCACTCTTTCTTTATTGGGACTGATGGTCAAAGAGGCCACACCTTCTTTATTGGGACTGATGGTCAAAGAGGCCACACCTTCTTTATTGGGACTGATGGTCAAAGAGGCCACACCTTCTTTATTGGGACTGATGGTCAAAGAGGCCACACCTTCTTTATTGGGACTGATGGTCAAAGAGGCCACACCTTCTTTATTGGGACTGATGGTCAAAGAGGCCACACCTTCTTTATTGGGACTGATGGTCAAAGAGGCCACACCTCCTTAACTGGGATTGTGTGGAACACAAACTTGTACTTGCATGCAATTTTTTCAGAACATAGTAGAGGGATTGTGTTGTGTGACTGTGTGTGTGTGTGTGTGTGTGTGTGTGTGTGTGTGTGTGTGTGTGTGTGTGTGTGTAGTGAGCTTACAGTCCACAGACAGGATAGGAACAGGAGGCCCCTTGGTGGACTGCAGCCGTCTGTTTGACAACGATTTACCAGATGGGTAATACGTCTTCAACAAAACACACTGATGTACACCTTTAGCTCACATATGACTGATGACACCAGATTTGTGCAATGAAATTAGTTGATGCTGCCTAAAAAAGTGTGTGTGTGTGTAGCTGGGAGGAGAGGAGAACTGCAACAGGCAGGATTCAGTATCTCAATCACATCACACGGACGACGCAGTGGGAAAGACCAACCAGGTGAGGAGAACATGTGTCTTCTGTCTCCACTTTCTCACCTCGTGCACACAGACACACACACAGTCTCCAGCTTTGTCTGACTTTTCACACAAAGATGAGCTCGTCTCTCATCATCTGACCACACACACACAAAATATAGGTGATTTCCTCCACTGTTGCTATGCCAACAAGACAGCAAAACCAAAGAGTTCACACTACATCAACAGTTTTTTGTTGCAAGACTCTTTTCTCACACTCCCAAACCATCGACTTAGCACTGATATGTTTTGAACTACGTTATGTTAAAAAAAAAAAGAAAAAAGTTACAAATCAATCTACATTAAAGTGCGTATCACGGGTAAATTCAGGAGCAAGATCAATGTAATTCTCCTATTTTATATTAAACTTTGGTCAAATATCTGGAACATTCTGCATTCTCTGCAATTTTTTTTACCTTGCGCAATACCAGAAAAATTCAGTTGAAATCAACCCATTTGAGGCGAATTGGTCCACCTCTGAAAAAACTTGGCATTTGGATTTCCCGGCAAACGCTGATTTTCGTGACGTCGCGTGCGGGACGCCTCCCTCTGAATCCTATGTCAGCGCTGGTTTGTTTATGAGAAAACGACCTGGTGGTTTTCAGCAAATTTCTTCAACGTTATCGCGTAATTATTAAAATGGTTAACAGATGTATCGTAGGAGGGTGTAGCAACACCAATCTTGATGGGATTAGTGCTCATCGTTTTCCAAAAGACCGGACAATGAGAGAGAAATGGGAGCGCTTGGTCTACACAGGCTGTGCAGTGAAACCGTGCAAGCTCGCGCAGCCTGCTGGCGCTTCCGCAGGTGACGTCACGAATCTGGCTCCAGACTCCCTTGGGATTTTTCCAGACGCGTTTTGTTATTTTATTTTTTTCTGCTGTAGACAGATGGCCTTGTGCAAAATTACCCTTCTGGATGAGTGTGTAAAGGGACATACAGTGGGGCAAAAAAGCATTTAGTCAGTCACCAATTGTGCAAGTTCTCCCACTTAAAAAGATGAGAGAGGCCTGTAATTTTCATCATATGGTAGGTATACCTCAACTATGAGAGACAAAATGAGAAAAAAAAATCCAGAAAATCACATTGTCTGATTTTTTAAATAATTTATTTGCAAATTATGGTGGAAAGTAAGTATTTGGTCAATAACAAAAAGTTCATCTCAATACTTTGTTATATACCCTTTGTTGGCAATGACAGAGGTCAGACGTTTTCTGTAAGTCTTCACAAGGTTTTCACACACTGTTGCTGGTATTTTGGCCCATTCCTCCATGCAGATCTCCTCTAGAGCAGTGATGTTTTGGGGCTGTTGCTGGGCAACACGGACTTTCAACTCCCTCCAAAGATTTTCTATGGGGTTGAGATCTGGAGACTGGCTAGGCCACTCCAGGACCTTGAAATGCTTCTTACGAAGCCACTCCTTCGTTGCCCGGGTGGTGTGTTTGGGATCATTGTCATGCTGAAAGACCCAGCCGTGTTTCATCTTCAATGCCCTTGCTGATGGAAGGAGGTTTTCACACAAAATCTCATGATACATGGCCCCATTCATTCTTTCCTTTACACGGATCAGTCGTCCTGGTCCCTTTGCAGAAAAACAGCCCCAAAGCATGATGTTTCCACCCCCATGCTTCACAGTAGGTATGGTGTTCTTTGGATGCAACTCAGCGTTCTTTCTCCTCCAAACACGACAAGTTGAGTTTTTACCAAAAAGTTCTATTTTGGTTTCATCTGACCATATGGCATTCTCCCAATCCTCTTCTGGATCATCCAAATGCTCTCTAGCAAACTTCAGACAGGCCTGGACACGTACCGGCTTAAGCAGGAGGACACGTCTGGCACTGCAGGATTTGAGTCCCTGGCGGCGTAGTGTGTTACTGATGGTAGCCTTTGTTGCTTTGGTCCCAGCTCTCTGCAGGTCATTCACTAGGTCCCCCCGTGTGGTTCTGGGATTTTTGCTCACCGTTCTTGTGATCATTTTGACCCCACGGGGTGAGATCTTGCGTGGAGCCCCAGATCGAGGGAGATTATCAGTGGTCTTGTATGTCTTCCATTTTCTAATAATTGCTCCCACAGTTGATTTCTTCACACCAAGCTGCTTACCTATTGCAGATTCAGTCTTCCCAGCCTGGTGCAGGTCTACAATTTTGTTTCTGGTGTCCTTTGACAGCTCTTTGGTCTTGGCCATAGTGGAGTTTGGAGTGTGACTGTTTGAGGTTGTGGACAGGTGTCTTTTATACTGATAATGAGTTCAAACAGGTGCCATTAATACAGGTAACGAGTGGAGGACAGAGGAGCCTCTTAAAGAAGAAGTTACAGGTCTGTGAGAGCCAGAAATCTTGCTTGTTTGTAGGTGACCAAATACTTATTTTACCGAGGAATTTACCAATTAATTCATGAAAAATCCTACAATGTGATTTCCTGGATTCTTTCCCCCCATTCTGTGTCTCATAGTTGAAGTGTACCTATGATGAAAATTACAGGCGCCTCTCATCTTTTTAAGTGGGAGAACTTGCACAATTGGTGGCTGACTAAATACTTTTTTGCCCCACTGTACTTTCATATTTAAAAAAAAAAAAACGAAATTGGTCCAGAATATGCACTTTAAAAGTCACCCAATATAAGAAGAAAATCAGAAATTGGAGTATTTTCTATTGGGATGGTATCAGACATTACACCACCCTGTTATTGATTTATGTTCCTATAACAGGATTAACAAAGTGGTTTATTCTTTTTGTATCACGATTTTCCAGTGATTTACAATTTTGGTTGTAATTAAAGAATGACACGTCATACCTTATCCATTTAATGTAAATTAGTTGTACTTATCAGATTAGATTATTCAGCAGCACTTTCCGTATCAATGACTGACTGTGTTTTATAAGCCGACAGTGACCGGTGGCATTTTGCGCAGGAATGTGTGTTCACTCCACATGACCCTCAGCTACAGATCACGACTGCTGAATACAGTCAGATCACTGGGTGCTAATTGATGCTGTGGTTGTGGTCAGTCTGGGAATGCTGGAAGAATGCATAAGTAGAGATGCTAGACTGAAACACACAAACATATATTTTTTTTCCCCTCATGCAAAAGAGGTAACATTATATTAGGGTAGTCTAAGATCAGAAGGCAGTACATGAACGAGTCAGGAAGTAGAAGACGAGGCTTGGAGATTTACAATACAGAATCAAGAAGACGGGGATTTCTTTATTATGTAGAAACGCACGTTAATACTTGATAACATGGAACAGAAACCGCAGGTTAGGAATAACCAGAATAATCAAGGTCAGACACGGAACAGGTGAACACCTTAGAGTCATGAACCAATGTCGTGGCAGGCACAGAGACAGGACGAGGACGGAAACAAAAGCACAAATGGAGCAATAGAGCAAAGAACAATCGCAAGCAGAGAAGGGGAATTCATGACAGCTGTGCTTGTTGATGCTGGGTTTAAATGCCGTTGTGAAATGGTGGAAATTGGCAGCTATATTTCCATTAACAAGCTGTATATTATGTTCTAAAGGACTTTTTGGGGTTTTTAAAAGCACTGATTTCGATGAGAACATGCATCTATGTTGACTATTAACAATTGCAGGCTTTTCATCCCAGTTTTGTGCTGCCTTGGACCCAGAGTGTCTGTACAAAAGGTTCCCGGTCCTTGGCCAAGCATCATAGTCTGAGGGCGGGGCTTGAGACATTCACATGCATGTTGGGCAAAATGAAGGAGAGACAAATTGCAGCTGTTTTCTGGATGGAGCATGAAAAGTGTATTAAAGATTTTCTTTCAATTAAAATATTTTAAACAGACGTAATTTAGCTCAAAAGTAACACCAGAAGACGGTCTTAAATCATATTAGGAAAAAGTCAGATTTTGTTAAGCACAGATCACATACCGGGGACGGATACGTGGAAAGGAATGGAGGTTAGAGTACTTTTTGCTCACAAACGGTCCCTGTTCATGTTTTCCCCTTCTGCAGGCCCGCCTCGGAGTACGCGAGTGCCGGTCGGCCCCTCAGCTGCCTGTTGGATGAGAACACTCCCATCCTGAGTTCTAATGGAGCCTCCAGCGTCACACAAACCAACTCCAGAGCTGGAGAGAGACGTGTCCGCTCCCAGAGACACAGAAACTACATGAGCAGAACACACTTGCACACACCTGCTGATCTACCTGAGGGATACGGTGCGTAAATCTCATTGGGTTAATACTGTTATTGGAAGGAAGGTTGTTATTGCATCATAACACAAAAGAGCCAATCATGTTTTAATATGCAAATACAGGCCGTGCAAGCTGGGTTATTCAGGAGACGATGGTTGGCACGTGTTGCATTTGAGGCATTTCGAATTTTCTGGGTTTTTTTTTTTGTGAATCCACATCAAAAATTTATCATCTCATCTCCCATCTCATTATCTCTAGCCGCTTTATCCTGTTCTACAGGGTCGCAGGCAAGCTGGAGCCTATCCCAGCTGACTACGGGCGAAAGGCGGGGTACACCCTGGACAAGTCACCAGGTCATTACAGGGCTGACACATAGACACAGGCAACCATTCACACCTACGGTCAATTTAGAGTCACCAGTTAACCTAACCTGCATGTCTTTGGACTGTGGGGGAAACCGGAGCACCCGGAGGAAACCCACACGGACACGGGGAGAACATGCAAACTCCACACAGAAAGGCCCTCGCCGGCCACAGGGCTCGAACCCGGACCTTCTTGCTGTGAGGCGACAGCGCTAACCACTACACCACCGTGCCAGCCCCAAATTTATCATGAAATGTAAAAACATTATGAATTTAAATATTGTAATCAGAAAAAAGTTAACCGTGACCAGCATGTTTTCAGTGAAACATTAGGATTTAAAGGAACAGTCCACCGTACTTCCATAATGAAATATGCTCTTGTCTGAATTGAGACGAGCTGCTCCGTACCTGTCCGAGCTTTGCGCGACCTCCCAGTCAGTCAGACGCAGTCAGACGCGCTGTCACTCCTGTTAGCAATGTAGCTAGGCTCAGCATGGCCAATGGTATTTTTTGGGGCTGTAGTTAGATGCGACCAAACTCTTCCGCGTTTTTCCTGTTTACATAGGTTTATATGACCAGTGATATGAAACAAGTTCAGTTACACAAATTGAAACGTAGCGATTTTCTATGCTATGGAAAGTCCGCACTATAATGACAGGCGTACTAACACCTTCTGCGCGCTTCAGCAGCGCATTGATACGGAGCTCAGATATCAAAGCGCTGCCGAAGCGCGCAGAAGGTGTTAGTACGCCTGTCATTATAGTGCGGACTTTCCATAGCATAGAAAATCGCTACGTTTCAATTTGTGTAACTGAACTTGTTTCATATCACTGGTCATATAAACCTATGTAAACAGGAAAAACGCGGAAGAGTTTGGTCGCATCTAACTACAGCCCCAAAAATACCATTGGCCATACTGAGCCTAGCTACATTGCTAACAGGAGTGACAGCGCGTCTGACTGACTGGGAGGTCGCGCAAAGCTCGGAGAGGTACGGAGCAGCTCGTCTCAATTCAGACAAGAGCATATTTCATTATGGAAGTACGGTGGACTGTTCCTTTAATGTTTAATCCCCAAATGGAGTTTAACCCCCAACTCGGATTTTAGTGGTTTGTTTAATATACGAGGGTACTTCAAAAAAAGTTCTCAGCCTCACCTGGAAACAAGGGGCGTAACTCCCATTTTGGAGCATAACTGTATACTATAAAGCCTTATATCACTGTCTACAAAAACTCAACTGAAAGAAGCAATCAAAGAAAATAGGAGAGGAAAGCTTCGAGCTGGCGTGCTCTTGTTCCAGGACAGTGTGCCCGTCCACGCAGCACAGGTGGCAGTGGCAGAAGCAACCGAATGTGGCTTTGAACTGTTGCCCCATGCACCTTACTCACTCGACCTGGCACCGTCTGACTTCTATCCGTTTCCGAAACTGAAATCCCACTTATGTGGTCGCCATTTTCAGTGATGAAGTCATACGTGCTGTTGAGGAGTATCTGAAGGCTCAAGATGTGACCACCACCTGCGAAGGGATAGTGAAACTTGAACATCAGTGGACCAAGTGCATTGAAGACTACAGTGTCTTGCAAAAGTATTCATCCCCCTTGGTGTTTGTCCTGTTTTGTCGCATTACAAGCTGGAATTAAAATAGATTTTTGGAGGGTTCGTACCATTTGATTTCCACAACATGCCTACCACTTTTAAAGGTGCAAATTGTTTATTGTGACACGAACAATAATTAAAATAAACAGAAATCTAGAGTGGGCGTGGGTATTCACCTCCCCAAGTCAATACTTTGTAGAGCCACCTTTTCCTGCAATTACAGCTGCAAGTCTCTTGGGGTGTCTCTATTAGGTTACCACTAGGATTTGTGCCCATTCCTCAAAGCAAAACTGCTCCAACTCCTTCACGTTAGATGGGTTGCGTTGGTGTACAGCAATCTTCAAGTTATGGCACATATTCTCAATTGGACTGAGGTCTGGGCTTTGACTAGGCCATTCCACGACATTTAAATGTTTCCCTTGAAGCCACTCCAGTGTAGCTTTAGCAGTATGTTTAGGGTCATTTTCCTACTGGGATGTGAACCTTCGTCCCAGTCTCAAACCAACTCACAGGTTTTTCTCCAGAATTGCCCTGTATTTAGTGCCATCCATCTTTCCTTCAGTCCTGATCAGCTTTCTTGTCCCTGCAGATGAAAAACATCCCCACAGCATGATGCTGCCACCACCACGCTTCACTGTAGGAATGGTGTTCTCAGGGTGTTGGGTTTGTGCCACACATGACATTTCCCATGATGGCCAAAAAGATAAAATTTTACTCTCATTTGACCAGAGAATCTTCTTCCACATGCTATTGGGCAAACTCCAAACGTGTTTTCTTTAAGCAATGACTTTTTTTTTTTTTCCTGGCCACTCTTCCATAAAGCCCCACTCTGTGGAGTGTACAGCTTAAAGTGGTCCTACGGACAGATACTCCCATCTCTGCTGTGGATCTTTGCAGCTCCTTGAATATTATCTTTAGTATATTTTGTTGCATCTGAGTTTTGGTGGGTGGCCTTCTCTTGTCAGGTTTGTCGTGGTGGCATATTCTTTCTGTTTTGCTATAACGGATGTAATGGTGTTCCATAGGATATACAATGTTGGGGATTTTTTTTAAAATATATAACCCAACCCTGATCTATACTTCTCCACAACTTTGTCTCTGACCTGTTTGGAGGCTCCTTGGTTTTCTTGTTGCTTGCTTAGTAGTCAGACCCTCCAGGATTTCGCGATGTTGCGATTTGCAACTTCAACGCAAATTCAACCAATCCCCGCGAATTCAGGGCGGTGTTGCAATTATATCCAATCACCGCAACTTTCCCGCAAATTTGACCAATCGTTGGCGTCGTCTTGAGGTGACGTCGACAAACTACCTTCCGCCTTACTTCCGTGTATACGTACAAGAGAAGCAGCATGTGCGCAGTGTTGCCAGATTGGGCAGTTTTAAGTGCATTTTGGCGGGTTTTGAACATATTTTGGGCTGGAAAACATCAGCAGTATCTGGCAACATTGCATGATGTGCGAGTCAGTGTTTCTGTAGGCTTAAATTCAGTTACTGAAAGGGTGTTATGTTTACAGTGAAGGACTGTGTGCTCTTTACATTATTTTTTTTTTTTACTTAATACAAGAAATTAATGGATGCCAACATTTTTGCCAAAATGGTATTTTATTTTCCATTGTTTAGGCAGCTTCAGCATCATACTGTGAGATTCTGTTCAAATTTTTTTTTCTTCTATGAATCCTGAGCCATTTATTTTATTAGTTTATAATTATTGTTTAATTTAGTCTTCAGGAGAGACTGCCTGCACACAGTACTAGTATTAGTTTTTTTTCTTACATGAAAGCTGAGGCATTTATATTATATTTGAAGGTAACTTCCTGTTGTGCTGTGAGGTTCTATGCACTTTAACTTTTGAACCAACAGGTGCATTTGGATAAGTAAAGCCTATTTTTCTGCATTTTTGTAGTCCTGGTAATCTTTTATATTGGTAAAGTTGTTTAGAGGACCATTTCTCAGTGTCTTTTTTTTTTTTTTTTTTAAATCAATAGTTTTTCAGTAATAACTTAAAACCCTTTGGTGACTGACCCCTTGAAAATGGTTCCTCCAGGAACGATGACGTTTCAGTTGTCAAGACAACGGAAAAACTAAAATACAAAAACAGAAAGATGCGTCACAATGCTCTTGTGCACAAAACAAAATGCTCTTGTATTTTAGTTTTTCCGTTGTCTTGACAACTGAAACGTCATCGTTCCTGGAGGAACCATTTTCAAGGGGTCAGTCACCAAAGGGTTAATATTTAACATATCACTCGATTTTAATCACAAAAAGAGAAAATCGCAACAATTTCTCGCAACTTTCACTTCCTCCCGCAATGTATTCGCAACAAAAACCTAAAAAACGCCGCAACTTTCATCGCAATTTTTTGGAAAACCCCCCGCAACATCAGACATTTTAGCCCGCAACAATCACAAAAAAGGCCCGCGAAATCCTGGGGGGACTGAGTAGTGTAGCAGAGTCCGGGTCCTTCCAGAACAGGTTAATTTATACAGACATCATGTGACCTTTTGATTGCACACAGGTGGATCTTAATCGACTAATTATGTGACTTATGAAGTGAATTGGTTGGATCAGCTCTTATTTAGGGGTTTCATACGAAAGGGGGTGAATACCTACACACACTCCAGGTTTCCGTTTGTTCATCTTGATTGTTTTTACCGTGACGGACAATAATTTGCACCTTTTAAAGTGGTAGGCATGTTGTGTAAATCAAATGGTGCGAACCCTCCAAAAATCTATTTTAATTCCAGCTTGTAATGCAACAAAACAGGACGAACACTAAGGAGAATGAATACTTTTGCAAGACACTGTATGTAGAAAAACAACGCAAGAACAATCTGTGATGTTTTCGGGGTGAGGCCGAGACCTTTTTGAAGTACCCTCGTATATTTTCTTCTTCCATTGACATTCTGTACCTTTTTCTTACATCACTGGTGATTAAACTCCAATCGAACAAACTGCAGCTGTTCTCTTTTGACAAGCTTCATACAAAGGATTTACATGTCTGCTAGTAACAATGCACTGCCTGTGTTCATTTCATACATCAGGCCTTCCACCGTATACAGCTCTCCGACACAAGCAAATCTCTGTTTCATGCATGTCCATGCCAGGGAAATGGTGTCTTGTTCGTATAGAGTACTGACAGACGTCTGTACCCTTATAAGGCAGCAGCGTCTCAGACGGTTCCTTTATTGCTTCCATGTGTGTAAGTTCAGAGCACAGGTTCTTCAGCGTGAGCCGAGCTTAAAAAAAAAAAAAAAACTAGTCCATCTCCATGCTGTTGCAAGGTACACGTGAGGTGTGAAATGTTTTAGCACTTCAAGATGTTTGCTAATGTTTTGTAGATCTGTAGAATGTTCTGGGGGGAACTGGCAGCCACTGGAACACCGAAGAGAGATGACTGACCTGGTCATGCTGTACAAGATAAGGAATGGGTCTACAGAAACTGAACTTAAACAGTATCTTCTTCTAGTCTGGTTAACACCAGACCATATCACAAGTGAAATATGGTCTGGAATCCGCCTATTGAATTTCTCGTAGGGGAGGTGTGGTTTACGATTGTCAACGGCCGTTTATTGGACGTTGCGAATGTCTATCATTTGGCGTATACGTAGCCCATGGCCAATCATGGCAGTTGTACCCGGCGACGTAGTTAGAGCGAAGAAAGACCGAAACGCCAAACGCTGTTCTTTTTTTAAAACAAACTTTCGCTCTAAACTATTCAGAACAGTGTCTAAAGCTTGATCGAAAGTTTGGTTCGTATCGCTCGCCGCCATGTTAAATGTGATCCGTAAACAGTCCCAAATAAACTACAAGCTTCCGTTTGTCGAGTAGTACGCGTCACCGTCTTTCCACCCCTCCCCACTCTCTGATTGGCTCCCTAACTCAGGCGAGCCTTTAGACCATAGTTTCCATGCTGTCTTTTCAGATCGGAACGATTGTGCAAAGCAGCATGGGATTTCCCAGGCTAATCTTCTTCCAGTCACGTCAATCTACAAGACGCGTAACTTTGACAAGAACAACCTCGTCCAACTTACAGCACGCCATAAGCAGACTTACTATAGGGCTTCATACCGTATCTGCCTAGAACTATGGAACAGCCTACCAACTGAGCTGAAAACCATGCCAATGTCCTTGGCGAAATTCAAAAAACTAATTTCTGACCACGCTCACCAGAGATCATCATCTTATCAGCCACCTCAGTGACTCATTACGGTATATAATGAATTAGTCGAGTATTTTTGATAAGATATTTAATGTTATAACTTTTAGACCTATTTCAGATTTTTTAACGCAAAACGGTTTTAAAAAGTCTAATGTCCTTGGCGAAATTCAAAAAACTAATTTCTGAATACTATCACCAGATATCAGCCACCTAAGTTACTCATTATATAATGAATAAGTCCAGTATTCTTTGATAAAATATTTAATGTTATAACTTTTAGACCATTTCACTACTCTTGCTATTTCATATTGATTTTAACATAACGTAAAATAGTTCTAAGAAGTTTTTTCCTGTATTTATCAATGTTATTACAATAGGGGAAGGTTGTCAATTGGGACGCAAGTCCTGTATCCTCCTCCCGTCACGCTTTTATCATACAACCCCAATTCCAAAAAAGTTGGGACAAAGTACAAATTGTAAATAAAAACGGAATGCAATGATGTGGAAGTTTCAAAATTCCATATTTTATTCAGAATAGAACATAGATGACGCATCAAATGTTTAAACTGAGAAAATGTATCATTTAAAGAGAAAAATTAGGTGATTTTAAATTTCATGACAACAACACATCTCAAAGTTGGGACAAGGCCATGTTTCCCACTGTGAGACATCCCCTTTTCTCTTTACAACAGTCTGTAAACGTCTGGGGACTGAGGAGACAAGTTGCTCAAGTTTAGGGATAGGAATGTTAACCCATTCTTGTCTAATGTAGGATTCTAGTTGCTCAACTGTCTTAGGTCTTTTTTGTCGTATCTTCCGTTTTATGATGCGCCAAATGTTTTCTATGGGTGAAAGATCTGGACTGCAGGCTGGCCAGTTCAGTACCCGGACCCTTCTTCTACGCAGCCATGATGCTGTAATTGATGCAGTATGTGGTTTGGCATTGTCATGTTGGAAAATGCAAGGTCTTCCCTGAAAGAGACGTCGTCTGGATGGGAGCATATGTTGCTCTAGAACCTGGATATACCTTTCAGCATTGATGGGGTCTTTCCAGATGTGTAAGCTGCCCATGCCACACGCACTAATGCAGCCCCATACCATCAGAGATGCAGGCTTCTGAACTGAGCGCTGATAACAACTCGGGTCGTCCTTCTCCTCTTTAGTCCGAATGACACGGCATCCCTGATTTCCATAAAGAACTTCAAATTTTGATTCGTCTGACCACAGAACAGTTTTCCACTTTGCCACAGTCCATTTTAAATGAGCCTTGGCCCAGAGAAGACGTCTGCGCTTCTGGATCGTGTTTAGATATGGCTTCTTCTTTGAACTATAGAGTTTTAGCTGGCAACGGCGGATGGCACGGTGAATTGTGTTCACAGATAATGTTCTCTGGAAATATTCCTGAGCCCATTTTGTGATTTCCAATACAGAAGCATGCCTGTATGTGATGCAGTGCCGTCTAAGGGCCCGAAGATCACGGGCACCTGGTATGGTTTTCCGGCCTTGACCCTTACGCACAGAGATTCTTCCAGATTCTCTGAATCTTTTGATGATATTATGCACTGTAGATGATGATATGTTCAAACTCTTTGCAATTTTACACTGTCGAACTCCTTTCTGATATTGCGCCACTATTTGTCGGTGCAGAATTAGGGGGATCGGTGATCCTCTTCCCATCTTTACTTCCGAGAGCTGCTGCCACTCCAAGATGCTCTTTTTATACCCAGTCATGTTAATGACCTATTGAGTTGCAATTTGGTCCTCCAGCTGTTCCTTTTTTGTACCTTTAACTTTTCCAGCCTCTTATTGCCCCTGTCCCAACTTTTTTGAGATGTGTTGCTGTCATGAAATTTCAAATGAGCCAATATTTGGCATGAAATTTCAAAATGTCTCACTTTCGACATTTGATATGTTGTCTATGGTCTACTGTGAATACAATATCAGTTTTTGAGATTTGTAAATTATTGCATTCCGTTTTTATTTACAATTTGTACTTTGTCCCAACTTTTTTGGAATCGGGGTTGTAAATAACCCTGATTTTTTTTTTCTTGTCTCTATATAAGTATATTTAGCTCACTTAATATATTATATATTATTGTACCTTAAGTTGTAAATAGTGACAAACTAAACTGTTGGAAGCTTTTCAAATAATATAATAAAGAAAATGTACAAATTATCCATAAGCTTATTATTATGTGATGGAAAACAATACAAAGATGATCTGATTTGGCTTTCCGTACTCACGTGCATGTGCGCACACTTTTTAGAATGCTAAGCTTTTTGAAGCAAAATATGTTCACTGGATTTAAAAAAAAAAAGTTCACGGAACGCCGACTTTAAAAATTACTCGCGTTTTACGTGAAGCACTTGGAGACACAAGTTTTTGCCTTCGAGTCTGTGGTTGGCCATCTGCCATGTCAGTCAAAGTGCCCCTTATTGTGAAAGTAGGCATGTCTTTGTTGTGTTTATGAACTAAATGTTTCAGACTGTGTGTGTCTAAAGGTCTGAGTTGCAAGATGAGCACTTAACAGCTAAACTTATCCTTCGGCATTAGCTAGTTTATACAGGACATCTGTATTTCCCTGTTGATATGGAAGAATGTGCGCTTCATTCCAAAATCACATTACACCACTCAACAAAGTATGCACCTTAAGCAGTGTGTTTCTCCTTTTCTCCCTTTGCAGAGCAGAGAACCACACAACAAGGCCAGGTCTACTTCCTCCACACACAGACCGGGGTGAGCACATGGCATGACCCGCGTGTGCCCAGGTAACGCTCCAGTCATAATGCGTGATCACATATTCACAACACTTCAGCGTGCGTCCAACCCAAAGTGCTCGCTTGCCGTTACACCCGAGGTTTCCTCGTAGGGCATGGCAGGTATGAATTTAATATTTGAATAGTTAAGAGGCTTTTACACTGCCTGCTGTATACTCGGTGAGAACTGACTAACTGGGAGAGCAAGCACAAAGTGTTTTGTGTATGAGGAACGAAAAAAGTGATCGATTTACCACTTTACAGCAAAATGACTCGTCATTTAGATTTGAAACTAAAACGCACAGAATTAATTTTATGTCATCATAACTCAAAAGCGTACTAAATAATATGTGAGAAACCGTGACACCAGCTATTACTTTATATAATGGAGTACACGTTGACTTAGAACGATAGTCTGCAGTTCAGGTCGTGCTCTGTGTGTGTGTTTGTTGCCCTGCATTGTGATTGGTCGCAATCAGTGAGTGCTTTTGATTTTCTGAGGTACGGATTTGCCATTTTCTCAGTGACTGCGTTTACATGCACGTCCAAATCGACCTACTGTTGGTAATCGAGCAAAGGGTCCCAGCAGGGGTGCCAGAGAAATCCAATCCTACATGCACAAGTGAAATCGGGCTATTGTGCAAGGTGCATTGTGCACCCGAGCCACACGTGGCGCTACACGCCCCATCGTGTTGGTACACTTCCGGTTGTCGTCATGAAGAAGAGCTATAGTGTTGCCAGATACTGCTGACGTTTCCAGCTCAAAACATGTTCAAATCCGCTAAAATGCACTTAAAACCCCCAATCTGGCAACACTAGTTCCGTGTTCAAGCTGTTAGGCTTGCTCT